>NC_062987.1:14035021-14338404 GCF_023078275.1 Leguminivora glycinivorella | reverse complement strand
AAGTGCCTATTAATCTTTAGTCTATGAACATGTTAGCGCCTCTAGAAAACGCTAACAATTAATTATTTGAATATAAATTATTTATATACTTAGTGTGTGTTGGGCGTTTTATACTGTTTCAAAAGTTTGCAGTGGGCAGTGGGCTATTCCTATTTCAAAACCTATTCCCAAACAGTAGACAAATCACATGAAATGAAACTGTTCAAGTTTTAGTGCCGTTCTTGGCTTAACGGGGTGAAGGAAAACTAAATATAGCAGTGACAGATTCACAGATCAGCGTGCGTAGCCGAATGGCATTTCTCCGACGCGAAACGAAAACGAAACGCCGCGAAAGGCAGTCTGGCTCTGTCGCGCTAATACGCAAGAGCGATAGAGATAGATATCTGCTAGCGTTTCGTGAGCGTTTGTGCCATTCGGCTTCGCACCCTGCCCAGCAGGTTCACTACTAAATCACGAGCACTATTTGCTTAACTGATCAACGTGCTATTTTAGCAGTCCAATTTGCAGCTTACAGTCTTTGGCCCATTGTACATTGGTGGAAAGTCGCCAGTCTGTTGGTATTTTACAGGTTGCACTTCGGGTAGTGTGTTCAGTTCAGAGCTACACAAGCTTATTCCACCGTCCCCATTCTATCATTAGACGCACGGCCACGTCTTTGCCTTTGGCTAGTCTGTGAAGTAAGCGCCTTTACAATCCTCCTCCTTTCGTTATCATGGCATTTGCCACGGCTCATGGGAGCCTGGGGTCCGCTTTGACAACTAATCCCAAGATTTGGCGTAGGCACTAGTTTTTACGAAAGCGACTGCCATCTGACCTTCCAACCCGAAGGGTAAACTAGACCTTATTGAAACTAGTCCGGTTACCTCACGATGTTTTCCTTCACCGAAAAGCGACTGGCAAATATCAAATGACATTTTCGTCGGCGATGGCGGGATAACTTAGACTCCTTTTTGAGAGACTGGTCAGTTGTCGCACAAAACCGAGAGGAATTGAAGGGGAGGGGGAGCTAGGCCTTTGCCCAGCAGTGGGACACAATAGGCTCATAATAATTTCGCACATAAATTCCGAAAAACTCATTGGTGCGAGCCGGGGTTCGAACCCGCGACTTCCAGAACGAAAGTCGCACGTACTTACCGCTAGGCTACCAGTAAGCCCCTTCATAATAATTAATTTAAAAAAACTATTTTGAGACCACGCGCTCTTTGTACGGTTCATAATGCGGTGGGCCCGATTTTCTCACCCGCGCACGTCGGGCAATGCGAACCAGTCTGGTTAAGTCGAGGTGTGACGCCGCGGAGAGAGCGGCCTCGTGACGTCACGCGGGTCGCCTTGGTTGCTAGTTGCTACTGCCGATATTATTGCTAAACACTTTCGAAACCGGGCTCTACGCGGCGCTACGACATTTTCGCTACATACGGGTTTCCCCATGTAATCGGCTACGCTTCTACGAGCGGTGTGCCCGACAGTCGGGTTCTTGGTAGCGAAAGTGTTAAGTAAGACGCTACTACAAGAGCGAAAATGCTAAAATGGAAAGGAGCCCCCCTTTAAATTTGGCAATTTTACCGAGTAGTTGGCAACGTACACGGTGGTTAT
This sequence comes from Leguminivora glycinivorella, assembly GCF_023078275.1. Classification (NCBI taxonomy): domain Eukaryota; kingdom Metazoa; phylum Arthropoda; class Insecta; order Lepidoptera; family Tortricidae; genus Leguminivora; species Leguminivora glycinivorella. The sequence continues at coordinate 14,336,811 of NC_062987.1, read as the reverse complement.
GGTTACCGTTGTTCAATATACACTGAGAGAAATTTGCATTGTGAATTTAACAAGTTCGACTTGTTGCGGTTTATCCGTTTTAATCAACCAAACGTATGTTTAAAACAATATGTGTCAGGTTGTTTTTATAAAATCGACTTGTTGATTCAAATATATTGCCGATTCAAACGACAAGTAGCTTGTTGTTTGAACCAAAGAGCACGTAGGCGCTATTTTAACCGAAAAAACTTGTTGAACGAACATGAAAACTGGTTGTATTTTCTCTCAGTGTAGGTATTATAGGTACTTCACTACCAACTTGGCAACGGTAACCGTGGTGTACATTCAAATTTATCCACGATTATAGTTTTTATCATGATTTACGCAAACAAAATGACAATTTTTTCATATTCTTCAACTATTTTATTAAAAAGATCAAAACATAAAAATCAACACTTGCATACAAAAAAGTTGTGAAACTTAAATAAAACTTTTCCGTGGTACTCACAGGCGTCGCCGCGTCGAACTCATTTTTGACACAAACGTTAATTTTAAATTTTTGCCACATCAAATATTTATTTTACCATTAACAATGAAATTATTTATTCGTTTTTGGCAAAAAATGTTTTATTAAAATTTAATATATTAATGACAGGAATTTTCACTACGCAACGTACACGGTAGTGCACGTTGCCAATTTAAGAGGATACGGTAGCGAAAATGCTAAAATGGAAAGGAGCCCCCCTTTCAATTTGGCAATTTTAGTTAAATATACTAGTGTTATTAACTAGATTTATCAAAAAAAAAGTCCATTAAGACAACTCAGTTAAAAAATATTGCGAAAAAATCTTTCAAATCGAGGTTCCGCTCTCGACTGTATCCTCCTTCAAAACTTAATCAATCGATACGAAATTTGAGAATCAGAACAACAATGAAATAATCTGTATCGGACCGTTTGGTTTTTTTGGCTAATGGTTACTAATCTTGAGTATCACACCTTTTTTTCGCCATAATGAAAAAGGCCGTTTTTGGAAAGTGTTGATTGGCTTTAGCGTCTTTAAAAATAAAAATAACAAAAAAATCAAAACGGTCCAACACAGATAAAAATAATAATAATTTGTGTTGAAAAAATCACAACTCTTATCTTCAAAAACCAGAAAGGAAATAGTCGATAGCGTATTATGTATGGAGAATTGACCCCTCCTGTATCGTCTTAAAAGTTAATAAGCATGGAGTTTTCTAAACTCGGCTGACAATTATGGCCGTTAAGTTCATGCCTTCATGGGTTAGATTTTAGTACAGGTACTGCTCTAGTGTGATCTATGCGATGCGACATTGATTTTTTTTCTTTATTATTATAAATGGGCATACTCTTGGCCACAGACTAACCAAAGGCAAAGACGTTGGCTACGATGGAGTGAGCTCGCCCAGAAGATATATGTTTACTCTATACTCTATATTAACAGTTATATGCAAAGTTTTGTCTTGTTCGGAGCAGCGTAATTATTCCTATTTAATTATATAAAATATACATACATACATACAATCACGCTTGTTTCCCATAAAGGGGTAGGCAGAGCACATGAAACTGCTAAAGTTACAGTGCCACTCTTGGCAAATAAGGGGTTGAAAGAAAACGAAACTGTGACATTGCAGTGATAACTAGGTTGCTGGCCTCTCGCCTACGCCACAATTAACCCCATATCCCACAGTCGCCTTCCACGACACCCACGGGAAGAAAGGGGGTGGTGAAATTCTTAACCCGTCACCACACGGGCAAAAAAAAAATTTCGTTACAAAATTCGACAAACTTATATAAAATCTTAAAATGTTGAAATTATGAACAAGTCTGAAGTTCACATTTTATTCCCGGCAGTTACTGAGAATTCGACGTAACATAACGCTGTAGATATGAGACCCGTGACGTCACTGAGAACGCCTACAGCTTCGCTTGCGTTAGAAAGAGACAAAAAGTAGCCTATGTCACTCTCCATCCCTTCAACTATCTTCACTTAAAAAATCACGTCAATTCGTCGCTCCCTTTTGCCATGAAAGACGGACAAACAAACAGACACACACACACACGATCCCATTTATAATAATAGTATGGATATTGTTGCGTATTATACAAAACCTTTGGAGTTTTTAAATATCGAATTATTTACGGTTCGCCCCTGAACCTGAACGCGCGTTCGGTAACCAATGAGAATCGGCGTAGCTAAGCAGGGGGCCGATTTTTTAATGTTGACCATTCGATTTCGTGAATGTCGTTCAAAAATATCTCCACTACTAGCGATTTAAATTCTACTAACAGAATCGAAAACGAGTGGTCATTACGACTATATTTAAAATTGCTAGCCGTCCTTTTTCAAAAATAGCATTTCGTCGTTTTTTCACACTTTCTAACGGCAAATTCGTGCGTTGGAAATTTAAAAAAATCGGTCCTCTGAGGGCCGATTTTTTAATCTCGACCATTCGATTTCGTGAAATTCGTTTAATAATATCTCCACTACTAGCGATTTAAATTCTAATAAAAGAATCGAAAACGAGTGGTCATTACCTACCACTAGTTTTAAAATTACTAGCCATCCTTTGTCAAAAATAGCATTACGCCGTTTTTCAACAGACCTACATTATTAAGCTATCTGTTGCTTTTTGAATTTCTACGATCGGATAATAAATGAGCAAACTACAACCACATACCTGTAGGCGGGGAGTACCGCTTGACACGCGTTCCCATACATTCGGCGTCTACCAAATTACACCTCGCGCAAAATTCGTTTCAAACAGATATACCTCTTATCTTATTCATCGTAACCTATCAATATTGATATCATTTGAAAGCACAATTAAAGTACTTTAAAAAACAATGTCAATCATTTTTTTAAAATCAATAATCGCCAGTCTGTGGTGGTTACAAAGGAAAAAAGTGGGTATGCAATTTGACTGGTTTCCTAGGTTTGATACCCTAGACGAGTTTAAAAGGGGAGGTAAAGGTGACATATGGGTTGTTCTCTGGCCTAAAAGCTATACAGAGGGTCAGGGGAGAAAAAAACTAGGGTTTAAGTTTAGTTTTAAGTTATTTTTTCTTTTATTTGTTGATTTTATTGTGTTTAATTTTTTTGTAATTTTATCAAGGATACACATTGGTTTCTTTTGCTGAAAATTCCCTTTTTTATGAGAAATGGTATGAATTTCATGGCATTTTCCGATAGAGACTAAAATTAACTTTCAAATAAGGCCACATAGTCATACTGATACATAGTCATACCCTTAATATATAAGTAAAAGTATGACTATGTGGCCTACTGATACATAGTCATACCCTTAATATTATATAAGTAAAAGTATGACTATGTGGCCTTATTTGAAAGTTAATTTTAGTCTCTATCGGAAAAAGCCATAAAATTCATAACATTTCTCATAAAAAAGGCAACTTTTAGCAAAAGAAACCAACGTGTATCCTTGATAAAATTACAAAAAAATTTAACACAATAAAATCAACAAATAAAGGAAAAAATAACTTAAAACTAAACTTAAACCCTAGTTTTTTCTCCCCTGACCCTCTGTGTAGCTTTTAGGCCAGAGAAAAACCCATATGTCACCTTTACCTCCCCTTTTAAACTCGTCTAACCTAGGAAACCAGTCAAATTGCATACCCACTTTTTTCCTTTGTAACCACCACAGACTGGCGATTATTGATTTAAAAAAAATGATTGACATTGTTTTTTAAAGTACTTTAATTGTGCTTTCAAATGATATCAATATTGATAGGTTACGATGAATAAGATTAGAGGTATATCTGCTTGAAACGAATTTTGCGCGAGGTGTAATTTGGTAGACGCCGAATGTATGGGAACGCGTGTCAAGCGGTACTCCCCGCCTACAGGTATGTGGTTGTAGTTTGCTCATTTATTATCCGATCGTAGAAATTCAAAAAGCAACAGATAGCTTAATAATGTAGTTAAATGATTTATATAACATATTTTTTAGCTAAGTGGCCGTTTTCATTGCCTTTTTGAGTCACAAAAATCAAAAAAGAGAGTAAAAAAACGTATTTTTTGCATTATTGTTAATTAAAAAATAACTAACAAAACTATACTTTTCACATATAATAAATAGACCCTCTCGCCGCTTTCGAACGGCGAATTCGTGCGTTCGAAATTCAAAAATCGATCCCTTGGGCTGTGACGTCGCGGATAAAACGGCTTCGTGACGTCACGGAGGACAGCTAGTTAGAGCCTACAATATTCTAATGGCGCTGCCAATAATAAACAAAAACATTCATGCTTTTTAAATTTGGAATTGACGGCTGATTTTTGAACTCGCGCTCGGCAGCCAATTAAGCCGAGTTTAGACGAGCAAGTTGTTGCTGCAAGTTTTGAGACAGAAGTATATGCAAGAAAGAGACGCAGATATGTGCCACTCACTCTTACCTATAGTTACGTCTCAAAACTTGCAGCAATAACTTGCTGGTCTAAACTCAGCTTTAGAATCGGCCTATTCAGTGCTATGACGCTGCGGATTGGGCGACCTTGTGACAGTTGTGACATCACCGAGTCTCGAGAGCACCCCAGCACACGTAGGTATTCTACTAATATACATAAAACAAAACCGTTAGATTTTTCAAATTTCGAACAAAGAGCAATGAGAATCAGATTACACATAGTGTTGCCGCGATAGAACGGCCGCGTGACGTCACGGAGAGCACCGCCACCTACTTAGTTTGCAGCTACAGCCGAAAATATTCTAATGGCACTGCCAACAATAAACAAATCATTCATGCTTTTTGAATTTGGAATTGACGGCTGATTTTTGAATTCGCGCTCGGCAGCCAATGAGAATCGGCCTACGCGGCTGTGACGCCGCGATAGAACGGCCGCGTGACGTCACAGAGGGCGCCTCGCTTCCTCCAGCTGACGAACGGCGCAATATTCTGGGCCTCCGTTAACTGACGCCATTGAAAGCGGGTGGGCGATAAAGGCGCGGATGCGTGCGACGTATTTTATCTACAGAGGCACTGAGGTACAGTCAAGGTGTTAAATATAGATGCAAAGTGCCAAAAAGATATATACACGTTAAGGTTGTGGATAGATATTTTTGGCACTTTGTCCGTATCTATATTTTATATCTCTACGACACGAATCTGTTAACTAGTATCAAAAGTGACGTCAAGGAAATATGACTTATCAGTATCGTACCAGGGGGCCGATTTTTGAGTCTCACTGTCACTAAAATACCGGTTGAAAACGGTGAATTGCCTACTATTTTCAGTGACAATTTTCTGAATTCGAACGCCGTGAGACTCAAAAATCGGCCCCCAGATTGAGTGGGTAAGAAGCATTGTGCGAATTAGACCGCAAGTGCTAGTACAATTTTTCATGTAGATACATTACACCTATCACATTGATATACACAAAGAGGATCGAGTATTATGGAGAGTTATTGTCGAAGGAAAATGTGTAATTCACAGTGCATAGACTGCCATCTCTTGACACAGGCTTAAAACTTTTGAACCTCAGTTTTGACATTTTGGTCCATATTTTTAGCTTGATATGTTTTAAAATGTCAAATATTAATATACCCCATAACCCATATCCCATAGTCGCCGTATTGTGGCGTAGGCGAGAGGCTGGCAACCTGTCACTGCAATGCCACAGTTTCGTTTTCTTTCAACCCCTTATTTGCCAAGAGTGGCACTGAAGCTTTAGTAGTTTCATGTGCTCTGCCTATCCCTTTATGGGATATAGGCGTGATTGTATGTATGTTGTATGTGTATGTAAATATTAATATTAGCGCCATCTAGCTGAGCGTACCCCAAAGGTGTAACGCCATCTTGGCCACCGTACCTTTATCTCTATGGCTTTGAGGTACGTTTTTTTCTTAGACCTTGGCCGTCTATACGAAGTTATAGGTACTTGATACTGATACTGACTTTGTTTTTTATCATGCAGAAACGTCTGCGAGCGATATTACATATTTTTAAATTAAAGGAAAAATATTGATACTGACTGATGATCTGTTTATTAGATAGATATCAGTTTCAATAAATACATTGATACCATGAATTAGAACATGTTTAAAAACCACTCACATGTCATAGTTTCGTTTTCTTGCAAGTTGCAACCCCTTATTTGCCAAGAGTGGCACTGAAATTTGAGTACCTAGTCATGTTCTCTGCCTACCTACCCCTTTATGGGATACAAGTGTGATAGTATGTATGTATGTATGTTAAATCTATCATCCTTCGACGTGAGTAGGGACGCAAAGTACTGATTTACGCATGCAAAATTGTAATGGAAATCAAAAAGTAGGTCGTCGACTTGATGAGTTATTTGATTGTTAATTCGTTACGCCGTAGTGGCTGACTACGCTATCAATGTGATGTATTATGTACACTTAGATGGATTGTACATGTACATTGTTTCTAAGGAGGCTAATGTAAAAACAATTTTTAGGTTCACATTTTGATCAAAGTCCGAAAAAATACTACACTTTTAAATACAGAACTTCTATAGTTCATAAAAAATTTTTCAATAATTCGTAACTCGAAAACTACAAAAAACCGGCTAGTAGGTATACATGAGATATATTCTGATAGCCCACGATGTGAAGAATCTAAAAAAAAATGACGTCATGGTTTGGACCACCCTAATAATATATGTATTTTTTGCAACAGGGCAGCTCTAATCCATTAATACCTTTAAAATCTCGATGTTATAAACAATAGCCAATGAGATACATATTTACAATCACACCTGTAGGCCTAGCACATGATGGCCGCGAGAGTATGTCGCCGCGAGATAGATGACACGTCTTCTTCTAACTGTATTAATGGGTGTCCTGCCGTTTCGCCAAAAAACGTTTCGTCAAATTTCATTTCCCAATAATCATATCGCAATAGTTTCATTTCCCAAAGTATTGTTTGGCAAAGGTATGTTTCGCAATAAATTTGTCGAGGGTTGTCGGGTCAGGTAAATGGTCAAATTATCATTTGGCACAATTTTACTTAGTCAAATTTTATTTAGACAGAACTTTTCATTTCGTGTGAAGTTTCAAACGTTTTTAATGGCAAAACTTATATCCCAAAAAAATTATCATGTTTGGTCAAAAATTTCACATCGCAAATTTCGAAAATATTTAGGCATTTGCATTTTCATTTCTACGGGATTAATTTAATTTACCGAAGATGTTTTTGCCAAATTTAACTTAAAATTGTCAAATGATAATTTCAGTTTTATTCCCAAGGCTTCAGTTGGACAAGAAAAGTTTGCTCAACTTTATTTTTGTCAAATTAATTACTGGACAAAATTATTTTGTCAACTAATTTTTGTCAAAAAATGTTTCTACAAATTACACCATGCAAAACCACGTTTGACAATAAATATTACAAGGCATAAATGTAATGTAATAATTTTATTAGTATTGTAACAGAAAACTCGTGTGCGACAGGGTCAGTTTAGGTGCGACGACGAGCGAAGCGAGGAGGAGCGTGTTAGGTTGACAGTGAGCAAACTGGAAATGGCTTTTTAAAGTAATTAAAAACTAATAGAACATAATGGTTTTGAAAACATAAGGTTTCTTTTTAATAAAATGTATCCGGACATGTAAGTGAAAATGTCATCCTTGACATTTGCAGCAGGAGGAAAAAAGTACGACATACACATTATTTCACACAAATCTTGGACACAAAGTATAAAATCAACAAACAAATTTCTAGTGCGCCATTTAATTACAATATATTGGGAAATGGAAATTTTGCCTAACAATACCTTTGACTAAATAATATTTGGTAAAATGAAATTTGACCAAGTTAATATTTTGGGAAACAAATACTTGCCAAAAAAAGTTTTGCTAAATGTCAATTTGCGATAAGTTGTTTTGCCAAACGTTTATTTGGGAAATGATAATTTGGGAATAATAGTTTGGGATGTGAAACTTTGGGAAACGTTTTTTGGCGAATCGTCAGTAAACCGTATTAATGACATAAGGACGGGTAGTCTATCTCGCGGGGATCATGTGCTAGGCCTACTGTATCCCATAAAGGGGTAGGCAGAGCACATGAACTACCTAAGTTTCAGTGCCACTCGTGGCAAAAAGGGGTTGAAAAATAACAAAATTGTGACATTGCAGTGACAGGTTGCCAGCCTCTCGCCTACGCCACAATTTAACCCAAATCCCACAGTCGACTTCTACGACACCCACGGAAGAAACCCCTTTCTTGGTGAAATTCTTAACACCGTCTAAAAATGACAAATGAAATCATGATACCTGGGGCCCGTTTCTCGAAAGGCACAAGCCTTGTATTACAAGTGTGTTTCCATGGAAACCCATATGATTTGACAGTTCGCGCACTTGTAATACTTGTACCTTTCGAGAAACGGGCCCCTGTTTGTTTACTTGTAAGTTTGTAGCTGTGTCTTGGATAGCCGCTTACCATAAGGCTAAGAGTTTACTTTGCCTCGTCTTTAATATATTATACTTGTTATAATTACTTATACAAAATAAACTCCTCTGCTGTCATTGTGTCTTTACTTCTTTACTTTATGTTCGTAATAAACTCAAAAAACCGATCAAAATTCAATTCAGACGAGATTCAATAGAGTAATTGTTGAGGCCATTTTAAGCGTTTTATGTTTTTAAGGTTAGGTAGGGTAAAAGTACCAGTGCTCGACAATGTACGAAAAATGCCACTTTCAATCTTTCATCATTGTCAATAAATTATGTTAAAGGTGTCACGGGTGAAACCTATTGGGTAGTAACGTGTCGAACACTCGTACTTTTACCCTATATGTTACACCCGTACTAAGCTGGGATAGCATAAAATAAGATGAGACAAGAAATATTGGTTTAACTCGCCACCATTGAACCTTACCCGTAAATTTCATCACCCGATACCCCGCAGGCGTTTACTTAACCAAATTGGATGTTTCTGGAACTTTCCAATATGAACTCTATTGTGATCACAGAAATCATTAGAAACACCAACTTTTGTTTAGCTCCGTTGTTCCAAGTTTCCAAGAAAGGTCACTACAAATCTGAAATTTAATTGTCCCTTTCACTCTTACCGTTTCGGAGTATCGAAAGACAGAGACAGACTGAATTTGATATTGGAAGTTTCGGGAATTGTTTCTCGGAAAATTATTGAGATGTTCTTTGAAAAGTTTTGTTTTATGCGTCAGTCATACTCGTATTATATTGATAAATACCATTATGTTTTGAATGTCGTTATGAACGCGCTTGGAACGTAATCGTTATGGTGCAGGTATCACACTGTCAGGTATAAATGTTATATGTGTGGTAACATGGTGTGACAGGGACAGCGCGATCGTGCGATAGCGCGCTGTCCCTGTCAGACCATGTTAACATTTGTTAGCCCAGTGCGGGAGCACCATTTAGTTTTCAATACATTTAATCGTACCATCCACAATGTTTCGTGTTTTTGTTCCTATTTTTTTCTGTGTAAGAATGTCCTATAATATTTATTTATTTATTATTTATTTATTATTATTTATTTGTTCCCATTAAAGGTTAACCCTTAATAGGGCAGGGGGCATATATTTACCACCGTTCAGACTTTATTTTACAATTTGATAGAATTCAAATTTGACTAATTTCCGAAATTCTTCCTCTATCAAGGGTTAAGTAAATTTGACAAATTTAAGTGTCATCGTGAATTGCACGATCTATAATCGAAGGCAACATTGACAAATTTTGTGGTATGTTGGTAGTAGGTATAGTATGTGCTTACTTACCCAAGTTTAAAAATACTTTAAATATTACATTTTGATAAACAAGGTGATCCCTCTTAACAATCATAATATTCATACAATTAAGGTTTAAATTTCAATGAGTACGTAGGTTACATACATAGGTTTATGATAAATGATTAGACCAATTAGTGTATGGCATGTAGTATTTATTTCCAGCGTCTAGGAAGTCGTTCCGATACATTACGTGTTTACTTTACACGCGTTGTGTAAGTGTTACATTTGTATGTGCATTTAGGGACTTGCAGTTACCTACAGTTGTTATGAGAAGAATTAGTAACAGTATGTAAAAAAAGTCGGAAAATGCGTCTAACACTACTAGACGGAAAATTCAAGCAAACTCAAAGTCAATACATACGATTTTCCGCAATAATTTAGTATGGGAACGCATTCGCTTGATCGTGGCTTGGTCCATTTGTGCCAACATTTACAACCAGCACTCGTGTCATCAATTTCATCATCATCATAGGCCTCCCCCAAAGATTGCCACAATGACCTGTCCTGCACACTCGCACTCGACGACACTCGAGAACTCGTGTAATTTAGAAATATTTATAAAAAAAAAGACTTAAAAGACGATACAGGAGGAGGGGTCAGTTCTCCATAAAAACGCTCTCGACTATTTCCTCCCTGGTTTTTGAAGATAGAGCAATGATTTTTTCAACACAGATTATTATTATTTTTGCCTGTGTAGGGCCGTTTTGATTTTTTTGATATTTTTATTTTTAAAGACGCTAGAGCCAACGGCCTTTTTCATTATGGCGCAAAAAAGGTGTGATACTCAAGATTGGTAACAATTAGCAAAAAAGACACAGGTTATTTCATTGTTATTCAGATTCTCAAATTTCGTTCCGATTGATTAAGTTTTGAAGGAGGAAAGAGTCGAGAGCGGAACCTCGATTTTAAATATTTTTTCGCTATATCTTTTAACTGTTAAAGTTGTTCTTAATGGACATTTTTCTTTCGATAAATCTAGTTAATAACACTAGTATATTTAATTAAAATTTCCAAAGTGAAAGAGGGGCTCCTTTCCATATTAGCATTTTCGCTCTTGTAGCGTCTTAAGGTTGGACGGTTGACGTAAAAAAATACTTAAGTACAAAATATACAATTTGTCTCCTTAAGGCCGGTTGCATCAAACAATTTTTCATTAATTTTGATCGCGATTGAAATCGTGCCCGGTGTGAAGTGATTTCACGAGCATAGTCGAGTAGGCCCGCAGGCAATCATGTGGAAAATTACTGTCGCCGACCTCACATGCGATTTCCGATTCATTCCCTTGTTCAGCCTTGTGATTATTGTATTTATTATACTTTACATGCGTCACCATATAAATTATACTCATAGTGGGGCCATTTTTTTCAAAGCTCTCCACCCCGCTTTTTTTGGATTTGAAAATTTTTATGTGGTTTCCACTCAGAATCGCGAGCTTTTTCAATTCTACTAGGGTGCAATTGTCACTAATCCCTTTTTTCCATTATTACACTATGATGTAGAGTTCTACATGTATCCAAAGAACAAGCCTAAGCTTACTATATATAACCGGTGGACACTCTAATTAATAATGCAAACATTGTTAAACATGGAAAAAATGGACCAGTTACATTTATCCCCCAGTCGAGATTTGCCCCGCTGTACCTTATTGTTTTATACTGACAAGTGACAAGTGACACAAGGCGTCAGCTTGGAATGCCGCTTCGAATATAATTTTATAAGATAATTATATTATTTTGCCATTTAATAACTTTAACGATCGTTATATGTTATATGACTACTAGACGGAAATAACTTTATAACTCAAGGCATTATAGTCCGCCATTTGTACTTTTTTTTCCAATTGTGCAATAAAGTTTAAATAAATAAATAACTCATTAGTTCATCAAATCCAGTAATTGGACGCACATTATTTAAATCTGATAGCGGACTCGAGTTGTATATCAATAGGTATTATGAATTAATAATTTCGATATTATATTTAATGGTATTGGGCGAGCCGTGAGCGGTGATATAATATGCACTAGTTAATACCACATATATATGACATATTTATTACTGTCGTGTCAGAAATTAGTTAGTTTCTATGAAAGAAATCGTCATACAATCAATCAGTCAATCATATCGTGTCAACATCCTTATATTTGACGTATGAATAGAGTTGGAATCGGGCTGATGTCCTATTATTTACGCGGCCTGAAGTTGAGTTTGGCCTCCGCAACTAGGTATAGTCTTCGCATTGCGGGCGTAACAAAAAAATCTCTTTATTTATGCACTATTGTGTAAATAAGTTGTATTAGATAATGACGTAAACAAATACTTACATTTGTCTCCTTAGGGCCGGTTGCATCAAATTCTCCGTCACCGTTAAAGCGTTCGTTAAATTTTATTGTATGGGAAGTTCCATAGACGTCTGTTGCGTGACGATGATGTGCAGACATCGGATTCCGTGGGGCGAAACTTCTTGACAGCTAGGGACTTCCTATATCGATAAACTCATTTATCGATACTAGTTCTAAATACTAGTGATCACACAAAGGTTTGCTTATAAAATATTTTTTTATTAAAAGAGTATGCGCATGTGACACTGTTTGAGTTGCAGGCGTCCATAGGTTACGGTAACCGCTTTCCACCGCACCGGACCGTATACTTGGTTGCCACCGACGTAGTATAAAAAAAAACATTAAATAATAAAATAAGAACTCAATTTTCTTTTTTGAAAACGTTTTTAAAAGTTTACTCGTCACAATTTATTTCGACGCTATTTATTTTAGACGCTATGTATGAATTTCATACTGGTCTTCAGAACAATAGTTACAAAAAACACACACAATGTTGGGGGCGGTCACTAGTATATAGAACTAGTATCGATAAATGAGTTTATCGATATAGGAAGTCCCTAGCTGTCAAGAAGTTTCGCCCCACGGAATCCGATGTCTGATGATGTGTCTGTCAAATGTGGTTGATACAACTGGCCCTTAATCTTCGAGATATTTCTTTTACAGCGTGAACTTTCGGTTATCAATCAATAAAAATGTGTACTGTATTTTCTATTCGACGGACGGGATTTTTCCGCCGCGGTGAACATTTTCGTTTGAGCTCATTAGTTTCATTACCTTCATGAGCGTCGACTTAATCCCTAGAGTAAGTTTCTTTTTAAAAAATGTACCTACACTAGTGTGAATTTCATTATAGTACGTGATATAACGTAAATATTTCAGTAAGAATAATTCTGTATGGGATTTTGAACAGTGCGCCAAGTGATACCTAGGTGTTAGAAAAACAGCTCATCTAAACAAATTTATTTGTGACGTTATCTGGGTAATCTTATCAAACTTTATAGCGTGATTGTATTAGCGTATTTTTTGAATATTGTATAACTAGCTTTATTAACAGTGTGTGAACCTGCCTAAAAAATCTATATTATTTGTGGTCATGGTTCATTAATATTTTCTTGTAAGTAGGTAGCTTTAGCACATTGTAATTTTTCCTCAGTCACCCGTTGACCACGAATGCTGTAATGTGTTCGAAACGTCTGGATGAATTGTAAATTCATTATACGCGATATAATCCGTTTCCATAGTTTTATTTCATTAGTAACTATCGCGGTAACCGAAGACAATATAATGAATAAATAAATAAATAAAGGTTATAGGACATTCTTCCACAAATTGGGATATACGGGCAACGATATGCATAATATATAAATTTCTGTATATATATTTATTTATATTTGTATGAGCCTAGAGTGTCCCACTGCTGGGCAAAGGCCTCCCTCCTTCCTTATATAATAAATATATACATAGAAAACATCGATGACTCAGGAACAATTCTTATAACACAAATAAATTTCCTTACTGAGATTCGAACTCAGGACCGCGGCTTAGCTTAGCAAGCAGGGTCACTAAGCGCTCGGCCAGACTAGTCGTCTGAATGTCATTCTGTCATTCTTCCATTTACAATATTGAGTAGATAGATAGATATATATATTTATTGGTACTAATCATACACTGTCAAACATTGTTACAATTATGTAAAAAATAAATAAAAAATACAATCAGTCAAATAAAATTCCAACAAAATGATGTCTAACTTGATGCTACTTTATACATGAAAAAAAAATGATCAGGAAAGTGATATTACTACAATCATTACAACGCAATTAGAAAATCAATGAAATTACAATTAAAAACAATAATAATTAATAAAAATTCATAAATACGATTTTATTATGGTATTTTAGATCATGTTTAATTTTTAGTAAAATTTTCATTCATCAAAGAACTCATTTATTATACATACATAGTTTTAGTAACTCTTTAAAACGTCAAAAACTCGTAGCTGTAACCAGACCACGAGTTTCGTCAGTAATTATAGTACGCCTTAAATGACGGGGATCAATGACCCCTTAATGAAGGATAATGGGTAACTCTATCCACGACCATCTTTTAATCGGATTTACGGCAAAGAATTGGGCACGCCATAGTACGAAAAACGGTTTAAAGAAGATGCGTTTCGTTTATAAATAATACCTATTAAGATTTGTTAAATGTAATTTATTAAATAAAAAAAAAAAAAAAAAAAAAAAAATGTGATCTACTTGGCTGAGCGGTTTATAGATCTGCGGTGATTATTCTGTTCTTTGATAAATTACATACATACAACATACATACAATCATGCCTGTATCCCATAAATGGGTAGGCAGCGCACATGAAACTGCTAAAGTTACAGTGCCACTCTTGGCAAATAAGGGGTTGAAAGAAAACGAAACTGACATTGCAGTGACAGGTTGCCAGCCTCTCGCCTACGCCACAATTTACCCCATATCCCACATGATAAATTATTTTATATTTAATAGGACAATAATTAGATAATTCAATTGTGTTACCCATATACGACTACATCATCTATTTTTGTATAAAAATCTTACAATAATTTAAAAATATTTGTCTAAGATTTCGGAGCTTTTATCAAATGTCGGTTTTTATCCCTGGATTTTTTTGCTATTTCGATTCCAGCCTCGGTCAAATTAATGAAGACGTTATTTCTGGCATCATCATTCAATGTAAAGTGGAGCGTGAAGTTTTTCATCCAAATGTCCGTGGATACCTTGGCGTAACCATAGGTAATTTGTGGCGTAACCATGGCAACAAACATGTTACAAGAAAAAGTCATAAGAAGAGGACAGTCACACGGAAATAGGTAATCAGGCAGAAATCGAGTTGGATAGACACCTCACTAGTCCCGCCACATTCAATAATTTTACTGTATCTCATTTATAACAATTTTTACTTATACTATTATACATTCTGTGCCATTTGTTACGAGAACTGATCAAAATTCGCTTCAAAAGCAATATAAAATAAAATTTGGCAACTTTTGGAAAAAAATTGTGATAAAAGAGCATAATGCGACTATTTTACAGATGAAATCTTGGTTAGTTTTACTTTAAAGCAAAAAACGCAATGTACTTATTAGGCGAGGTTTCAAATTGCAGAACCTTTTTCAAGAATTGAGTGTTCACGTCACGTCCAATCCGAAGGACTTTTGTCATTATTCTTTGATATAGGTGCAAGGTCCGACCCGACGTTACTAGAAGAAATATAAATGCAATTCCTCTCAAAAGTATAATTTACAGACTGGTAAAAAACTGACGGGCAATATTGTGGTATTTTCCCGTTTTCATACATTTTAGTCATATTATCAAGGCTCGGCCGTCTTGTAGACTTTTTTCCCTGTTCCGTAAAATATAAACTATAAATACTAATATTTTTAAATTAAAGGACAAATGGAAACATTCACACCTCTGGCAGGAACCTGCGACCTCTGGCCTTGCCGGGGCATCGCGCTCCCAAACTCCCAACTGCGCTACGGAGGCCTGCTAGATATGTACGAATTTATCCATGCAAATAATTCTCAATAATTTAGAGAACTATTCACAAACGCGTGGTTGTGGTGGCGTATTGGAAAGTGTGAATTTTTCAATTTTTCCTTTTTGAATTTTTCAATTTAAAAATATGTAATATCGCTCGCAGACGTTTCTGCATGATAAAAATCAAATAGTCTACTTTTTTTTTAAATTTATTTATTTAACTAGGGAGGGACCTTCAATCGGTTAAATATGGCCATAAATGGGCTAAACCAGGGGTTCACAAACTATGTTTAACCCCCGACGCAAAAACGACGGAGTGTTATAAGTTTGACGTGTCTGTCTATCTGTCTGTCTGTCTGTCTGTCTGTTTGTCTGTCTGTCTGTGTGTGTGTCTGTCTGTGGTATCGTAGCTCCCGAACGAATGAACCGTTCTAAGCCATGTTTCATGAAAATCGAACCACCATGTTGCGGTCGGGGGTTTTTCAAAATTTTAATTTTTGAGCACACCTCCCTGCGGTCAAAAATGATATGTCCACGCCATCGCCACCCCATCAATCAGCTGCCACGCAATCGACTCAAAACCAGTTAACTAAAAAACCAACTATTTTGGCTCAGTGATCCAAAGTGAATCTTGGCCTCTAAGGCCTGATTTAGACGGCGTGCGAACTCGCATGCGATTTTAGTTACATTGAGTTGATCGCAAATACCGCAATGTAATAAAACACCTGTCACTCCTTAAACGATCGCCTCTCCCGATCCTGCCAGTCAGTCACTGACTTGAAGCTGACGAAGATCCAAACCAGTAATTTCAAAATATTGGGCGTTTTCCGAGGCTTGCATTTTACATACCTATCAATAACCCGAAAACAGTGGAACAAAATAGCAATTTAAGTAATTGAAGCATCTTCAAAACGCTGGTGGGGAAAAAGCGCTGGTGGCCTAGCGCTAAGAGCGTTTAACTTTCGATTCGTAGGTCGCGAGTTCGTCGAACCTCGGCTCGTACCAATGAGTTTTTCGGAACTTATGTGCGAAATGTCACTTGATATTTTGCCAGTTGCTTCTTGGTGAAGGAAACATCGTGAGGAAACCGGGCTAATTCCAATAAGGCCTAGTTACCTTTCGGGGTTGGAAGGCCAGACTGGCAGTCGCTTTCGTAAAACTAGTGTCTACACCAAATCTTGGGATTGGTTGTCAAATCAGACTCCAGGCTCTTATGAGTCATGGCAAATGCCGGGATCGAAAGGAGAATGATGATTTTGATTAAAAGTAAATCCATACTACTTAATCCATACATTATAAATGGGAAAGTGTGTGTATCTGTTTGTTTGTCCGTCTTTCACGGCAAAACGGAGCGACAAATTGACGTGATTTTGTTAGTGGAGATAGTTGAAGGGATGGAGAGTGACATATGCTACGTTTTGTCTCTTTCTAACTCGAGCGAAACCGCGGGTAAAAGCTACTATAAATTAAATGACAAAGGGATGACATGAGAACTCCTAAATTTTTACTCTTTTTTTGGGTTCCGTAGTCAACTAGGAACCCTTATAGTTTCGCCATAGATCTTGAAGTATCCGTTGTCCGTCATCCGTCCGTCCGTCCGTCCGTCCGTCCGTCCGTCCGTCCGTCACTCCGTCCGCGGATAATCTCAGTAACCGTTAGCACTAGAAAGCTGAAATTTGGTACCAATATGTATATCAATCACGCCAACAAAGTGCAAAAATACAAAATGGAAAAATGTTTTATTAGGGTACCCCCCCTTACATGTAAAGTGGGGCATTGATTTTTTTTTTCATTCCAACCCCGACGTGTGATATATTGTTGGATAGGTATTTAAAAATGAATAAGGGTTTACTAAGATCGTTTTTTGATAATATTAATATTTTCGGAAATAATCGCTCCTAAAAAAACGTCAATTCGTCCCCCCCCTCTAACTTTTGAACCATATGTTTAAAAAATATGAAAAAAATCACAAAAGTAGAACTTTATAAGCACTTTCTAGGAAAATTGTTTTGAACTTGATAGGTTGAGTAGTTTTCGAGAAAAATACGGAAAACTACGGAACCCTACACTGAGCGTGGCCCGACACGCTCTTGGCCGGTTTTTTTGTCAGAGTATATATTAAGCTGTAATTTCATATAGATCTTGAAGTATAAAATTGAAGGACGCATCTTGAAAGATTCTAATTTGTTTGGACCAGTCACTTGGAAACTTCTTTGGAAGTTATGAACCCGTGTTTTATCAAATTACTTTAATAAATTGATATTACAGTGAAGTTCTTCAAAATATACTGAAACCTTACATTTGAGACTGCATTATTAGAAAATATTTTTGGCCGAGAGACAAAAAGTAGCCTACACACCTCACCCTCCATCCCTTCAACTATCACCGCTTAAAAAATCACGTCAATTCGTCCCTCCGTTTTGCCGTGAAAGACGGACAAACAAACAGACACACACACTTTCCCATTTATAATATTAGTATGGATTAAGATTACTGGAATTACGTTTATTAAATGAAAACCGTCAGATATTAAATCGCAAACTGGGTAGCGATAGGTTTTTGTAGAACCTACTCGTATGTAAAAAAAAGTTTGGTATCGTAGCAACGTGCCTCTTTCAACTTAAATGTAATTAAGATCAAGCGCATATCCGGTAAAAGATCTGTATCCGGTCCCTTTCTATTTTCAAACCTTAAACCGATAGAATTACGTTTAAATTTCGAACGCGGTGTTGTGACAGTTCGTTCTTTGTTCAAAAGTGTGATTCGTTAATGACACAGATACCTCTTTCCTAATGCAACAATACGTATTAGTTGCGTAATAAGATGGCCATAAGCAAATTCGAGAATGTAACTGATTTTTAATATTTTTCATCACACCACACAAGTCTTGATTGTTCAAAATTTTATGAGAAAGTCGCATTTTATCTATATTTGGGGTTAGGGACCTAATCTGTTGAACATTCTGAGATTTCTGAGCCGTGCCCTTGTCCTTGTGTGTTAAATGATTATTTTTTATTATAATGGTTTGAAGATTCATTCGTTTGGTATTTTACTATTCGATATATTTTTTGGCGTGTCTTATGAAAAGTGCCTTAAAATAAAACACTTGAAACGGTAAACATTCCACAGCCAGCCAAATAACTGACTGATAATGAATGGCTATCATTAGAGTAGCCATTCAATTGTTTATCGCGTTGCTGCACACATCAAATTCCAAATTCAAACTCGTTTTTAGGGTTCCGTCAACTAGGAACCCTTATAGTTTCGCCATGTCTGTCTGTCCGTCCGTCCGTCCGTCCGCGGATAATCTCAGTAACCGTAAGCACTACAAAGCTGAAATTTGGTACCAATATGCATATCAATCACGCCAACAAAGTGCAAAAATAAAAAATGGAGAAAAATGTTTTATTAGGGTACCCCCCCTACATGTAAAGTGGGGGCTGATATTTTTTTTTCATTCCAACCCCAACGTGTGATATATTGTTGGATAGGTATTTAAAAATAAATAAGGGTTTACTAAGATCGTTTTTTGATAATATTAATATTTTCGGAAATAATCGCTCCTAAAGGAAAAAAAAGTGCGTCCCCCCCCCTCTAACTTTTGATCCATATGTTTAAAAAATATGAAAAAAATCACAAAAGTAGAACTTTATAAAGACTTTGTAGAAAAATTGTTTTGAACTTGATGGGTTCAGTAGTTTTTGAGAAAAATAAAGAAAACTACGGAACCCTACACTGAGCGTGGCCCGACACGCTCTTGGCCGGTTTTCAATGGAACTCATGGTTGCCGCGGCAGAGGGCAGTAGTGGTTCATTCCATTCATTCATTTATGCAACTTTGTCAGAATTTCTCTTGTCGATTGAGCTACAAACGTTTTCGGCAACGTTGAATGCTAGTGCGTTAGTACGAGTTCGTTACTACTAAAAGGGCCTAACTCCTTTAACTTATCAATGATTTTAAGCCTTTTATTGTTGGTTAAAGGGACAATAGCAACGGCGACCTACAAAGGGGGCAATTGGGTCGACCTTCTACACTTGCTCAATTAATAATTAAGTAAGTTTGGACATGAATGTATATTTAAGTTGAACATAAGCAGGTGTGAATATTCGAATATCGCAGTTCTAAGACATGTTACAAATCAGGTTAACACTTAAATTATTTGCTATTTGTATAGTTACTTATTATGTATTTATTCGTATATATTGCATGTTAGTGTAAGTTATAACCTATTATTACCTAGAATCCGTTTTCTGCGCCGTTTGTACTGTATGCCTACCATATCCAATTCTCCTTCAATTGCTCAAAGGTTAACTGGAAGAGATCCCTTAAAGGGATAAGTTCGCCTTTGTACTAGTGATAAGCTCTTTTCCTTGTGTGTTCTATTATTTTCTGGTACAATATAGTACAATACATCAGAGGCCGGGAAAATGAGGATTTCCGGCCAAGTGGGTATATACGGCCGAGCGAGCGTGCGAGCGAGGCCGGATAGGGATACGAGGCCGGGAATCCGTTTTCACGCCGAGGAATGTATAGTGCTTTTCTCAAACATACAATGAAATAAAAAAAAAATGCTCTAAAGAACAATATTTTATAAAAAAAAGTTACTTTGCAGGCCTAGGCCTAAAAAATAATATGAAATCCCTTTACAGTCCTCTCGAGTTGTTGCGCCCAAAAAGCGATACTTCCCAGCCCATTTTAAGGAACGTAAAGACAATATTTCATTGCATGTTTGAGAAAAAGTGTTTTACTACAACTACTACTACTTAAAATGACATTGGTTTTGAATTTTGATACTTTTTTGGGTGTTGTGAACCAAATTACGTTTTTACGACCGATCTGGCTCAGTCGGTAGTGACCCTGCCCTGTTAAGCCGCGGTCCTGGGTTCGAATCCCGGTATGAGCATTTATTTGTGTGATGAGCACAGATATTTGTTCCTGAGTCATGGATGTTTTCTATGTATATAAGTATGTTTTTATCTATTTAAGTATGTATATTGTCGCTTAGCACCCATAATACAAGCTTTGCTTAGTTTGGGGCTAAGTTAATCTGTGTAAGGTGTCCCCAATATTTATTTATTTATTTAATGGAGCTATAGGTAAAGTCCAATGCGTTTTCGAAAAGAGGGATCCCTTCATTACCAGATTTATTTATCAAGGTATATACCAAAGAGACCTATTTCTTTAATTTTCGTAAGATCTATGAAACTACCAAGTACCGATGTAACATCGTAAGAAGTTATTTCTGTACTTTATTGCTAAACAGTCGTACTTGCTTGCTTTCGTTTGGTATAAAGTAGATTGGACGTATGGACTTTCGTGGAAATGCGTGCTTGCGTTATCCCGGCATTTGCCACGGCTAATGGGAGCCTGGGGTCCGCTTTGACAACTAATCCCAAGATTTGGAGTAGGCACTAGTTTTACAGATGCGACTGCCATCTGATCTTCTTACCCGAAGGGTCTCATTGGGTATAGTACAGTTTCAGCACGAAGTTTTCCTTCACCGAAAAGCGACTGGCAAATATCAAATGACATTTCGCACATAGGTTCCGAAAAACACATTGATACAAGCCGGGGATCGAACCCGCGACCATCGGATTGAAAGTCGCACGCTCTTACCGCTAGGCTACAGTAACCTAACGACAAAATTCAAATTTTGAAAAAAAAAACTCCGACATAGAGGACCGATTTTTAACCGCCTTCCAAATCTCAAAGAAAGGGGTTATCAAGTCGTCTGTATGTTTTTTTTTTTTTTTTTTTAATGTTTGTTCCTCGATATCTCCGTCGTTACTAGACCGATTTTGAAAATTTTTTTTTGCTTGAATGTATATGCATACAGATTGGTCCCATTTTTCTCAGAACCCAGTTCTGATGATGGGATCCTGGAGAAATCGAGGGAACTCCTCAAATCTGAATGGCATACATATGGTGATTTTTGTGTTTTTAAAGGAACAACATGCATTTACGTACGGAACAGTGACATTTGGTGCAGTGGAACTCCTGATGATGGTCAGAATGTAACTCCTCAAATCTGAACGGCACACTTATAGTGACTTTGGTATTTTTATAAGAACAGCATGCACTTACGTCCAGAACAGTGATATTTGGTGCAGTGGAATTGCTGATGATGGTCAGAACGGAACTCCTCAAATCTGAACGGCACACTTATAGTGACTTTGGTATTTTTATAAGAACAGCATGCACTTACGTCCAGAACAGTGACATTTGGTGCAGTGGAACTGCTGATGAAGAGTGAGCCGCCCCTGGTTAGAGTTCCGTTCTGATAATCATTCTCATCTGTAAGTACTTCAGAATAATCAAGATTTCAAAATTGGTTCAGAAATGACGGAGATATCGAATAACAAACATTAAAAAATATACAGACGAATTGATAACATAATCCAACATTTGAAAGTATTTATCACCAGAACCCCAAAGGAAGGCGGTTTTTTTTTTCTTAAAAATTATCATGAATATGAACAGTCCCTAAGAACACTCCCGACTAACTCAGCTTTCAAACAAAAAAAAACTAAATGTAAATCGGTTCATCCGTTTGGGAGCTACGATGTCACACACACAGACAGACAGACAGACAAACAGACAGACACGTCAAACTTTTAACACCCTGTCGTTTCTACACTGAGAGAAAATACAACCAGTTTTCATGTTCGTTCAACAAGTTTTTTGGTTAAAATAGCGCCTACGTGCTCTTTGGTTCAAACAACAAGCTACTTGTCATTTGAATCGGCAATATATTTGAATCAACAAGTCGATTTTATAAAAACAACCTGACACATATTGTTTTAAACATACGTTTGGCTGATTCAAACGGATAAACCGCAACAAGTCGAACTTGTTACATTCACAATGCAAATTTCTCTCAGTGTAGCATAATATAAAAATATCAAAAAATTAAAATGCATGGAAATGCTACAAAAGTTTATATTTTATAGTAAGATAAAAATAAGATACGTCTTTCTACAGATAAGATTTATATTATCTGCGGTGTCGGTTAATAGCTATACTAATTTACGTTTATCTATTCGAATTTAATTACCCGTCTTTGCTAAACGTCTGTTTATTTTTTTAACGAATGTCAAGTTTTTACTGTTGAATGTGAACTTTACACTGTGTTAGTAAAGTTGATTTTTGTTTTGACTCCTTTGAGTTAGAGTGAAATACCAAGTAAACTGATTTTAGTATGTTTGTTCAATTTTAGAACATTTTACTATTTAAATCGGCTGTCGATGGAATTAACCCACTCTATGTTTCTGTTAAGTATATTTCTAACCCCCGACGCAAAAACGACGGGGCGTTATAAGTTTGACGTGTCTGTCTGTCTGTCTGTGTGTGTGTCTGTCTGTGGTATCGTAGCTCCCGAACGGAAGAACCGATTTAGATTTAGTTTTTTTTTGTCTGAAAGCTGAGTTAGTCGGGAGTTAGTCGGTCTAGTATGTCGCGGTGGGGGGTATTTCAAAATTTTAATTTTAATTTTGTGGGTTTTAATTGTGTGGGTTTTTAGGTTATTCCAGAATTGAACTTTAAAATATTTTGATAGAAGATAAGAATTGAAAATAAATGTGAGTATGTTTAGTATAACCTAACCACAAAATAAAAATTTTGAAAAAAAAACCCCCGACCGCGACACAGTAGACCGATTTTCAAGAAACATGGCTTAGAATACTCCCGACTAGTTCAGCTTTCAGACAAAAAAGACTAAATCTTAATTCTACTTCCGTTCGGGTCTACGATGCCACAACATTTTAATTTTGTGGTTAGGTTACAGACAGAACAGACAAAGATTTTCAGACAGACAGACAGACACGTCAAACTTATAACACCCCTTCGTTTTTGCGTCGGGGGTTAAAAACGTCGCACTTTGTTGTTTGCTATATTCTGTCAAACAAGTTTGTCAGTAAATAAGAACTAACCTTTTCTCTAGCACCCTAAAGAAAAGGATGCATATAGTTTTCTTTGTTCTTATTTACTGACAGACTTGGTTGACAGAGTATATAAAGCCGCTTTGTCAGTTCATTCGTAGTTAAAGATATGTACAGTCAACCAATCTGAATCGTAGGCCACTGTAGAACCTTTTCACAGTCAACGTCAAAAGTGTCTTCTATGTTAATAAAGCTCAGTGTCAATAAGACAGGGTTTTAGAATGGCCTATGGTTCAAATTGGTTGACCGCACAAGCAAATCTCGTATTTATGGTACGCGACAAAGGGAGCCGTTTTACTAAACACACTCATATCGGATATAATTCCCAATTTCTACCACTGTTATCTTCCTACAATTATTTGTACTTATTAAATTGTAGTTTTGAAGTACCTACGCGTAGCAGATTAGAGAGACGTACTTCTAGCTAGTCTATGTGCGTCATATAACCTACTTAAATAAACCTACTAAAATCTTGATCCCTGATGATATTTTAACGACATATCTCTATAAAACGCAGCCAATCTCCCATATTGTTACAAAACAAATAAAATTACAAAACACTCATTGACACAAAAGACGCGTAACCAAAAGCAAAAACTCAACTGCTCCAAATAAGACTACATCAAAGTCCACCAACGCACCAAAGCAGTTGTCCTACTCTCTAAAGATACAAGCCTAGTGTGTTAGAGAGAGACAATAGGGTGTCTGTTGTTGCGTTAACCACACGGGCGGATAATCATGGAAAGGTCCGGATTTAAATCATTTACACTTGCGGCGATACATGAAGATTGCCTGGAGTTTAGTATTTATGGCTACCGTTAAAATTTCAATAAAACGGACGTGTAATTTAAACTGAGACAACACATCGATTTTGTAAATGAAAATGGGCTTATGTAGGTAACTATATGAGATGGACACATCTTTGTGGTTTTCGACGAAGTGCTTGTTTGATAAGAGTGAAGTTAAATCATTGAGATGCAGTATTTTATGTAAATATGTATCCTTTTTTCATATTTGCTATTACCTATCTACACAATTAATAAATAGGTACCTATTAATTTTATTTATTTAATAACATATTTCAATGACAATACATATTATATGTGGCAAGAGAGGAACATACAAAATATATAATATACACCTGAAGTAACTGCCATTTAAATTAGCATAAAAATTTAAAGAAATGCCAGATGATTTTAATAATTTTTAGGGTTCCGTAGTCAACTAGTAACCCTTATAGTTTCGCCATGTCTGTCTGTCCGTCCGTCCGTCCGTCCGCGGATAATCTCAGTAACCGTTAGCACTAGAAAGCTGAAATTTGGTACCAATATGTATATTAATAACGCCAACAAAGTGCAAAAAAAAAATGGAAAAAAATGTTTTATTAGGGTACCCCCCCCTACATGTAAAGTGGGGGCTGATATTTTTTTTCATTCCAACCCCAACGTGTGATATATTGTTGGATAGGTATTTAAAAATGAATAAGGGTTTACTAAGATCGTTTTTTGATAATATTAATATTTTCGGAAATAATTGCTCTTAAAGGAAAAAAAAGTGCGTCCCCCCCCTCTAACTTTTGAACCATATGTTTAAAAAATATGAAAAAAATCACAAAAGTAGAACTTTATAAATACTTTCTAGGAAAATTGTTTTGAACTTGATAGGTTTAGTAGTTTTTGAGAAAAATACGGAAAACTACGGAACCCTACACTGAGCGTGGCCCGACACGCTCTTGGCCGGTTTTTTCATATTTGCTATTACCTATCTACACAATTAATAAATAGGTACCTATTAATTTTATTTATTTGAAAACATATTTCAATGACATTACATATTATATGTGGCAAGAGAGGAACATACAAAATATATAATATACACCTGAAATAACTGCCACTTAAATTAGCACAAAAATTAAAAAAAATGACAGATGATTTTGATATTTTTTATAACTATTTGTGACGTTATCTAGGTAAAGTGACCTTATTGTCGATGGCGTTTACGTCCCGCGGCGTCGTATTTGTAGGCGAACATCGCTCATAACGCCGTAAGCGCCATCGACAATAATGTCCCTTTACTCAGATAATGTCACATTTATTGAACATTATGTAGGTCGCATAGAGCAATAAGCAAGGTGTCTTTAGCTTTCATATTATGACATCCGACATAGTAAACACAATTTTGTTTTTTTTTTTATGAAATAGGCAGCAAACGAGCCGGCGAGCCGCCTGATGGGAAGCAATCATCGCCACCCATGGACATAAGCAACATCAGGGGAGTCACTTATGCGTTGCCGACCATTGAGAACCCTAAATACCTGCTTCTTGTAGAACCCCATGTCATAGCGCAAGGGGAACACCTCAGAAGGTAGCTCATTCCACAACAATATATCGTCACTACTTTAAAAAAATCTCGTATCTCACGCTGTTCCTCAAACTTAAAACGCAGTAAGTCTAGTAGTGCATTCCATACATACTTACTACAATTTTCTTTTCATTGACAGACGAAGATACAAGTTTTTTTAAAAGTAGTGACGATATATAGTTGGTATTTATCGAAAGCCCGAAAAAAATAAAAAAAATATTTCAATTTACAAAATTAATTAGACTAATACACAGCTTTCTTTAGAGGCGAGATATTTCACTATTGTTGATAAACTGTTATATTTAAATGTCTGAGGGTAGATAGACGTGGGGTGTTTATGGCTTTCTCGGGGGCCGCAGCTGTACACGTATTCTCTTATTGTTAACATGATAAGGAACGTAAGATTTCATTTACTTAGAATTTAGAAACTTTAACTGATTTATTTATTATTTATTGGGTTGGTAAGAAAGTAATGAGCGAATCATAACCAATATTGTAATTTTTATGTAATTTATTATTTTAATCATTTATCAAAAATATAACGGCCTTCGTTATCTACTACTTGTCTCCATTGTTCTGGTAAAGAATGAATAGCATCGGCGAAGAAGTTCTTAGGTTTAGATTCAAAAAACTCAGCTATGTACTGTCGTAGATGGGCTTGATCATCGAACTTTTTTTCATTCAAGGCATTGCTTAGCGATCTGAACAATGCGTAATCCGTAGGTGCCAAGTCTGGAGAGTACGGTGGATGAGGTGTCACTTTCCAACCTAGCTCCAATAGCTTTAGCCGAGTCACTTTTGCAATGTGTGGGCGAGCATTGTCGAGTAAGAAAAAACTTTAGCATGCTGTGGACGATTCTGACAGATTTTTTGGTTTAAATTTTCAAGCTGATTACAGTATACTGATGCGGTAACAGTCATTCCACTTGGTAGGAGTTCCCAGTGAATAATACCATGAATATCCCACCAAACGGACAGCATAACTTTTTTCGGGTGAGGCTCTGTTTTTGGTGCCTCTATTCCTTTTTCGTTTGGAGCTAGCCACTGACGTTTGCGTGTGTGATTTATATATAAGACCCATTTTTCATCTCCAGTGATAAGATGGTCCAACCAGTTGAATGTGCGGCGAAAAGACAGAAGTTGTATGCAGATATCGGCACGGCGGTTTAGTTGATGTCTATCAAGTTCGTGCGGTATCCAAACACTGTATTTGTAGTTTTTTCCCAACTCGTGTAAATGTGTTTCTATGGTGACATGAGAGCAGCCTAACTCGGTAGCAAGAGTACGACTCGTTAGCCTCGGATCTCCTTCAATTAAGGTTTTTAATTTGGCTACATCAATCTTCACCGGTCGACCAGACTTAGGTTGATCTGATAATGAAAAGTCGCCACTACGAAACCGCTGGAACCATCGTTTCGCCGTGGCCTCAGACACAACTTTAGGAGCAACACGCTGACATATATTACGCACTGCTTCGGCGGCTGAATGGCCAGACTGAAATTCATATAGTAAGCAATGCCTTACATGCACTTTTAATTCGTCCATTTTCTTCCTTATATTAGCTCGGCGACAGCTAGTGAATGACTGACGAGAAACTGTGCGACTCGCCCTTTATAATACTTTCGACCATAGAAAATTCTAGAACTCTCTCAAAAATTTTATGTGGAATTCAATCGATCGCTCATTACTTTCTTACCAATCTAATATTTATTTATTTTTATTTCAAATACGTTACACAGTATGACAGTAAAAACCAAAGCACTGTGTAACTAAAATACATAAAAGCATAACAAATAAACACATCAAATCATTATCTAGATTTAGGTGACAACGTAACGTCGAGGCTTCGTTGCG
The DNA here is from genome assembly GCF_023078275.1 of Leguminivora glycinivorella. Taxonomy (NCBI): domain Eukaryota; kingdom Metazoa; phylum Arthropoda; class Insecta; order Lepidoptera; family Tortricidae; genus Leguminivora; species Leguminivora glycinivorella. The sequence goes on along the minus strand of NC_062987.1, from coordinate 14,309,043 downwards.
TCGTCTGTCCGGGCGTAGAATTCGGCAGGTTGCCCCTGGAACCATCGAAAGACTACACCCTTCGGCCAGAAGTCTGCACTCGCGATGGTATCCTGCACATATATTTATAGGTCCTGGATATATTTTTATAAGGCGTACCTACTTAATATCAGTTTGAAATGTGTCACAAAATAGTTTGACTTCATGAAGTTTCGCAAAACAAAACATATCCCAAAAAATACATGAAGAAGCGTGCTGAATCCGATTTACGGGTAGGTAAATCAAGATATACTAGATAAGTACTTATCTGTTTTACCAGCAAACATACACAGGACAATGGAAATAATACTTGGTTTTTGGGTACCTTACTGATCTCTTGTTTAACCCTAGATGCATGGTATCATATTGGTTTAACTTGCAAAAATACTTAAAAAAATTGAAATCCATGACAATTTTAAAAACTTACACAGTATGACAAAGTCTGATACTGACGTCTACGAGTAGCTGTGTCATTTCAATAGTAGCAATCGGGTGTTATAAATTTGACGTGTCTGTCTGTCTGTTTGTCTGTCTGTCTGTTGGTCTGTCTATCTCTGTGTATGTCTGTCTGTGGCATCGTGGCTCTCGAACGGATGAACCGATTTAGGTTTAGTTTTTTTGTGTGAAAGCTGAGTTAGTCGGGAGTGTTCTGAGCCATGTTTCATGAAAATCGGTCTACTATGTCGCGGTCGGGGGTTTTTTTTTTAATTTTAATATTGTGGTTAGGTTAGTTAACACCATATACATCTAAGAGTTAACGTAGGAGGAAAGTAATAATTGGGATTGAAAAAAGTCCAGATGCCTGCCATTTCACGCTCAAATTATAATATTACTTATTAACCAATTTAATATATTTTTTTCAGGTAAGCATTTCCACGGCACAATTAAAGTATCAAACGTGTAAGTAAATTCCATTTAGCTAACTTAACCTTACGAGAAGCGAAACTCAAATAAAATGTTATGTTTATTAGCGCTGTATTTGTGTAACAACGCCCTTACCAAGTCGGTTAGGCTCTGCCATTTCAAATAAAGAATTCCTAAAGGTCTTTTCATCATTTAGTTACGTGTTACAAATATGGAACGGAGTATGCGTAGCTACAGTTTATATTTGAAGTACAGGGTGGTAGAGATACGATGTTGCGAAAGTCTGGGTCAATTTACTGAGGGTGGCCACCCTCGCCGGGCGAGTATCTAAACCAAATATCATTCATGCCGAGTTTGGCACTCTTTGACTGTAATTTGTGTAATTACGGTGTATTGTCTATTTTCTTTTAGTTTTGTGTAAAATAAGATTATCACTTAATGAGTGTTTGTTTCTTCTCAGTTGTGAAAGAAAATAGATGTGATCTTAGTATTATTATTATCAAAGACATATGTAACTCCGTAAAAACGTACCTCAAAGCCATAGAGAAAAAAGGTACGGTAGCCTAGCACCTTCAAATAGAAACATAGAAAATATGTATAGGTGGTAAATATATTAGGTATATGACTTTATTATTTTGGTCTCCTTTTATTTTATTCAACTTTTACAATTTACTTACCTTATTTATTATTTGAATTACATACGCAAATATCAGGGTCCTGGTCTTGGTTTACACGAAGACCAAATTATATTTACAACTATGTACAAATAGAATACCTAAATTTAATATATTTACGTTTGAGCTAGAATTAGTACATAGTTACCAATACAATGCAAAATGTTTGATTAATATCAAACAATCGCCGAGTGAAATGGATTGCAATTAGGACCTAGTTAATAATGAATTTGTAATAACAATGCCTAATGGTTGTATCTAGTGATGGGCCGATTATGGATTTTGCCGAATACGAATATTCGGCCGAACATTCGGTTCAGCTCTTACCGAACCGAACATTCGGCCGAATATTCGGTTACGCCATATTTCTAAGGTGGATGTTAAGATTAAAACTAGTAAATGATTGATATAACGGTTACATATGTTACTACAACTATGGTCTTATGAATTATGATTTAGTGGATAACTAAAACCCAGTTAAAATAATTCTGAACTCTTCTCAACTCTTAAACTACGGTTTTTTAACTTAAAAAAAAAACAATTGTATTTACATTTTGAATTTTTGACGCATAATTATCTCTTTTTAGTAGTTCCTTAGAAAACTATACCAAAATAGGAGCTTATTATCCAATGGAATACGATAGATCTTTTCTTTGTTTATTCGGTAAATATTCGGCAATGCAACCGAATTATTCGGCCGAATACGAACATTGAAAAACTTGCCGAATATGCCGAATACCGAATATTTACCGAATATTCGGCCCATCTCTAGTTGTAACCATAGACACGGAAAAAATATAGACCGAGGGTATTAAGCGAGATCTAATGTGAGTGTGCACGTGAAACGTCCCACTTCATCGATTGCTATAAAGCCGCATTGTCAGTTTATTCATATAAAGATACAAGTAAATCTCGCCTTAATAATAACCGACAAAGTGGCGCGTTTACTAAACACACTCACTAATAATCTTATATCATCGTGTACACTCTCATTAAGTATCATCATCATGCTCATTGTTCATTCGCGATACTTGAAAGCCACCTATCTACTAAGAAAGACATATAAATAAAATAAAATAAATAAATATAAATATTATAAGACATTCTTACACAGATTGACTGAGGCCCACGGTAAGCTCAAGAAGGCTTGTGTTGTGAGTACTCAGAAAACGATATATATAACATATAAATTCTTATATTTTGTCCTTATAACTGGAAAAGGAAACATTGAAATGTAAAAAATGTAAAATTCGTAAATACTTATATACATAGAAAACATCCATGACTCAGGAACAAATATCTGTGCTCATCACACAAATAAATGCCCTTACCGGAATTCGAACCCGGGACCGCGGCGCAGCAGGCAGGGTCACTACACTCACTACCGACTGCGCAGACCAGCCGTCCAACTCCGATATATAACTCCGTATAATAGACAGTTAAAGTCTAAGAAAAAAACGTACCTCAGTACAGAAAAAGGTACGGTGGTCTAGATGGCATTACACCTTTGGGGTACGCTCAGTTAGATGGCGCTAATATGAATATTTGACATTTTATCACATAAAGCTAAGAATATGGGCCAAATTGTCAAAACTGAGGTTCAAAAGTTTTAAGCCTGTGTCAAGAGATGGCAGTCTGTGCACTGTGATTACATATTTTACTTGACAGTAACTCTCTATAATACTCGATCTTCTTTGCTACTAATAAATTTAGTGCGAAAATAAAAATAGGATTTATCATGCCACTTTTAATAAACATTAAAATATAATATAATATTTTACACAAATAAAGTTTTTAATGAATCACAATTTTAATGAATCCCAATGAGGTGTTTATATTTAATACATATACGAGGGTCATGCCAAAAGAAATTAGATACTCAAAATTTACATACTTTATTCTTTATTACAGCTATCTATTTTTTCGAAGTATTCACCGTGAACACGTATACACGTTTTCATCCGTCTAAACCACTTAGAAAATACCGATGACCACTCTTCTTTAGACACCTCAGAAATTTCGTAATTATACGCAGCCAACGCATCTTCTTTGTTCTCAAATCGCCTTCCTTTTAATTTTTCTTTAATTTTAGGAAAAAGATAAAAATCACAGGGGGATAGGTCAGGGGAATATGGGGGTGGGGCAGAATAGTCACGTTTTTTGAGCTGAAATAGTCAAGTGTTCTAGCGGAAGTGTGCGGGGCAGCGTTGTCGTGGTGCCAGAGCAGGTGCCGGGTTCCTGACTTCGGCCGCTTGTCACACCAAGCTGACAGTACTCTTGGGGCACAAACTGTCACATACCATTCTGAATTAACTGTCTTTTGATCTTCTAGCACTATTGTAGCAATATGTCCCGTCTTGCAGAAAAATGAGGCAACCATTTGTTTTTGTGTGCTTCGGGTTCGGCGACATTTTGTTGGCGTCGGCTCATCTTCAAAACACCATACTGTGGACTGTCGCTTTGTTTCGGGATCGTAGTTATATAGCCATGTTTCGTCACCTGTAAGTATATCATATACGTTTTTGTTCTCGCCTGCGTCGAATTTATCTATCATAAATTTGCACCAATCCACGCAACGGTCTTTCTGTAAATCGGTGAGCTTGTGCGGCACCCATCTTGAACAACGCTTATGAAGAGACAGTTTACTATGAATTATAGTTTGCAATGCTGCTGATCCAATGCCCAGTTCACGCTCGAGCTCTACATATGTAATTCGTCGGTTCGCACGAATATTTTTTTCCACAGTCTTTACATTTTCTTCAGTGACTGCGGTTGGCGGCCGTCCGGTCTTCGCCTCATCTTCAAAGCTCTCCCGTCCTCTTTTAAATTCAGCAAACCAATTGAAAACAGTTGCACGTGAACACGCAGACTCTCCAAAAGTCGAGACTAAAAGTTCAAAACACTCTTGAGGTGTTAAACCTTTTTTAAAGTCATAATATATCATAACACGAAAATCACGTCGAGTAAGCTCCATTGTTGCGGAAAATTCCCGCCGAAATTATTTAGAAAAAAAATAATTAAAAAAAGAATCCTAAGAATTTCCAAGTGTTCCATTTTTAAATTTATAAGCAGATAACCTACCTTTACATTGGTGTATAACTGGCCAGTATAAATCAAATGACCATGGAGTATCTAACTTCTTTTGGCATGACCCTCGTATGTATGAAGTGTTAGTGAAGTGTCAGTTGTGTGTTAGATTAAGTTTAGTTAAGTAATATTTGTAACGTTTTGTTATACATGTTTTGTAAATTATCACATATATTATATTAGGTAAGCTGTCTAAGTTGAGTATCACAAAAATTATTCATATCTTAACATTTCGTATGCTCCGGTCAAAAATGTTATTCAACCATAATAAATATAGAGTTGAGTTGAAATCATATCGAGCAGATCTAGTAGCGTACCAACTTTAAATGATTATTGGTTTAACTTTAAATGATTATTGGGTAGTTTGTAATAATTAATCAATAATATCCATGAGATTACTTCAATAAAGTACAGCATAATTCTAACGTCGTCGGTCACAGCCGCAATTAGCCACTGGTTATTTGTTTACGCCGCACACTCTAAGTTATACCTTTTGATTACGGAACAGGGTTTATAATGCAAAGAAGATAATCTTGGAATTAGGGGCACGCACTTTGCCTCGGCCGAAAAGGGGCGCCTCAGTGTGCGTAGCCGAATGCTCACGGTAATATATATTTCGTAGCTATCTATCTCTATCACTCTTGCGTATTAACGCGACAGAGCCAGACTACATTTCTGCGGCGTTTCGGTGGCGTTTCGCGTCGCAGAAATGCCATTCTGCTACGGGGCCAGGCCACCTAGACAAAATTACAATCACTTCGTAAGCGTATCGTAGCTAGCTCTCTCTATCACTCTTCTGTAGTGGCGCGACAGAGATAGACTGCGTCGATCGCCACGTAGCGGTAACGATTGTCATTACAGCTAGATCGGCAAGCGCTGTTCTAACGGCTTTGCGAGACAAAGATTGAGCAGAGCAGACCAAGGTAATAGTTATTTGTTATACAAGGGGGCAAAGTTGTATTTTAACCATAGCTGGGCACCGTTAATCAAATAGTTAACTTCGATAATCGCTAATCCGTTACTATAAAAGTTAACTTCGTTAATCGTTAAAGCGATACATTTCAACAAATTTAACGGAAGTTAAAGTTAATCGATAATCCGTTAATCGCTATAAAAATATAATTTTACTGTTGCTAGTTGCATCATTTATGAACTATTTAGTATTTGCGTAAGTTTATATGTTACTGTAAAAGCCCGAAGTTCGCCAAAATCTCTTAAGGCTGCTTTCAAAAAAAACGTCAAAAGAATGTAAAATTGATAGTTTTAGTCGGTGAAATACTACACTTTCCGTTATCCAATAGATTTATTTTATTCAAGTTCCAGTTAGAGCATCTTATTATCTTGATTTTTATAAGACTGGATTTTTTAAAACTAACTCACTAAATTAATTATGAATTTTTCTCTAATGCACGTTTAGAAAAACGCACGTATAGAGCTGAATCAGTCGATCTTATTTGTAAAATTTGGACAATTTTGAATATTAAAACGGGTAAATTTATAATTCGTATATCCTGTACCACAATCATTTCAGACTAGATTTTTATTTTAAGTTTTTGAAAAAGAGCTAAACTAGCCTAAGGCGAATTCAATTTTTTTCAGAAATTACCTAAAATTAAGTGACAATTTCTTTGAAAATCTACATCAAATCGAAGTAAGTTTTATACTAAATTAATCTGCAACGTTTACTTAAATTGCTGTTATGCCTTAGTGATTATAAATTGCTATTATTGATTTTTGCCAATTTTTTGAAAACGAGCCTTCACCGGTACAATTATTACCACTTTTGGACATTTTCTCATATTTTGTTAGACCAAGTAGAAAAAGTCCTATAATGTGATATATATTTATAAACTACTCGCAAAGCCCTTTAATTTGATACCACACACGGTATGATCGAGCGCTCGGTTGCGATTTCACTATTTTTAACACGAAAGCCCTCTTAAAAAATCCCAGCTGCCAATTGGTAACAGCGAAATGTTAATAAATATTCTATTTGGACTCATATCGACGTTGGTTCGGTAAATTCTAGGTTTTATTTGTTTTATTGGGTCAATCATGCGGTCGTAGTCATGGTGCGTAGGTTCCTCGGATTGAGACGCCTCTATTATTATTATTATTTATTGTTATTAATATACAGTGACAAACTTATGTCTAACACATAGTCCCACAAAACTCTGGAACAGAACGAGTTTGTCTGTGGGATCAACAGTCTCTCAATTACATAAACAATTAACTTAAAGAAAAATCATTAAACTTCTTAAATAATAGATAATATAAATTATTGTAATATATATAGGAAATGAGCCCCCTTAAAATAAGCCCCCTTTACAAGATAAATATATTAGTAACATTTCTGACTTTATAAATGGTCATACCTAGTGATCTATGTAGATATATTATACATATTTTCCCTTACGACTTTTAAGTTTGTAAGTCCAATGATCCCTAAACAGTAAAATATTGGCCGAAGCCCTATTCCATGACATTCAGGTCGATTAATTACATCTTTCGTCCCCTTGAGCAGCTCCGATACCTCTTTATACTACGCGAAAACGTCGTAACTGTTCAACACAAAGGCAGTAACTAACTTAAAAGCAATCTGAAGCTTATATGAAGACTGTTTAGGTTTAAAATTGCAAACATGTAGTTAGATTGATCCTAGTATGACTGCGCCTTGATTTAATCGGGAAGTTTTCTGATGTAGGTATTTTAAATGGTAATTTTCATATGTTTATTTATTTTTCCCCTCAAAACACGTGTTTCCGAGCTAGTCGGAAACACGTGTTTTGTCCTTTAATACCAGCGGGTAAAAACGCATTTTATCCATTAGTGGGTAAAGTAATTTGACCTTGAATAAAGTCAAATTTATAACTGCTTTAAAATTGATAAAAGTAGGTGAATCTATATAATAAGAAAGATGATTTACCACCTGTGGAACTACTGGAAGCAGTGATAAACGTTGCACTTTTTTGCGTTGTAGTTTCCTCGCTATAGTGAGGGGAAAAGTTTTGTGTTACACTCGGGTGCAAAGGTATTTTACTTTTCGTGTGTTAAAAAACTAGCAAGTTAAGGATTCTATTCTCGAACCACTCGCTTCGCTCGTGGTTCAAGTTCAACTATAGAGTCCTTTCACTTGCCCGTTTTTCAATTCCACACTCGGCGTTAAAATACAACTTTGCCCCCTTGTATAACAAATAACTATTGTATTGACAGACGGTGTAAACATAATTAGTTATATTTTTATGCGTAGTTAACGTCGTGTTTAAGTTACACATATTTATTACAATAAATATAATTTGATTTATTACTAGACAGTGACAATAACATCAAAAAGGCTTGTATTGTGGTAATTATGCTTCATACTAGCATTTGCCCGCGGCTTCGCTCGCGTTAGAAAGAGACAAAAAGTAGCCTATGTTTCTCTCCATCCCTTCAACTATCTCCACTTAAAAATCACGTCAATTCGTCGCTCCGATTTGCCGTGAAAGACGGACAAAAGAAACAGACACACACACTTTCCCATTTATGATATTAGTATGGATTAACTATATACTTTTTCCAGACAGCTTATACTTCAAGGAAAATATACAAAGACATGTGTACATGTAGTTATTAGACATTGTTTTATCTGAGCATTTCTTGTTTTTTTGCCACTTTTATGAAGTGTGATATTACTATCTTTTTCAATCCTATTAGTTGTTAAAAAAATTGTCCCATACGATTTTTTCTTATTTTCTAAGAACAAATTAAATTACTTTCATAGAAAATATTTTAACTTGTTATTTTTAAGTAGTAACACTACTATTATGTTCTAAACATTAAATAAATGTCATATACAAAGAAAAAGTGACCAAAGCCTCCAGTGCTCCGAGCTGGAATCGAACCAGCGTACTCCGCTTACCGGGCGAATGCCAGAACCACTCGGCTATCGGTCCACGAAAGCAAGGGTCGAAATTTCTAAGTATATGACATTTCCGAAGGCCCGTGGCGCCCTCTGGCCATCCCTGAGGTAGAACAGTATGGTTCGACCTCCTAGCCGAATCAACTCAGGTGATTACAAGCTAGCGAGAGCACTGGAGGCTTTGGTCACTTTTTCTTTGTATATGACATTTATTTAATGTTTTCTTATTTTGTTACCATTTTCCGTACATGCTGTATGGGGTAACAAAAGAGGACAGTAGCAAAAATGTATGGAAATTCTGGGACACTTTTTGTCTCCCAGTGAGATTGAAAGTACTCGTGATTCTGAGTACAATTGACCTAAAATTCCCTAAAACAATCAAAATTTTTTTATTGGCAAAAAAAAGAAATGCTCATCTAACACAATATTAAAGCCATGATTTCATGTAACTACTTTTTTTGTCTTTAAGTAATATAATTTCCGGAAACATTTGTTTCACAAAAACATGTTATTATTTGAGTTCAACACATTTTTTAGATCGTGTCATTTATGTTGTCGCCCAAATTCTAGAAATCTAACCTTTAATAGTATGATAATGTGACGCACGCGTCTTTGTAAATGACTCGATATGTAACCTAATGACGACCACAGCGACCACCATTCTTATCGCTATTGATAAGATTAATTTAACGTTGGGTGTTAAATAAACTGTACTACGATAACGCTCGGCAACCATTCTTATTTTATCTGATTTTACTACTATTGGCATAAGGCCCCTGAGATAAAAATATCAAGAAAGTAACCCTATCATACCTACGTATAGGACATTCTTACACAGATTGACTGAGCCCCACGGTAAGCTCAAGAAGGCTTATTGTGGGTACTCGGACATCGATATATATAATATACAAATCATACATCGATATATATAATGTTCATATTCTTTGATGAATACTTTTGCATGTTAAATTGTATGTTGTTATTTAATGCATGTTAATTATAAGATGTAATGTTTTGAAAAGAAGTTGCCCGCCGAGTTTCTTGCCGGTCCCATAGTGGATACCCCCCTCCCAACTGAGGGGGGACTGAAATCTTCTCGAGGCTGAGGCGTAGGGTTAGAGCCGGCGTAGCTTTATTTGACGTTCATATGCGCATTGTAATATGCCTACTTGAAAAATAAATATTTCATTTTCATTTTCATTTTCATTTTCATTTTTTCAAAATACTTATTATGCGTAGAAAACGTCCATGACTCAGGAAAAAATATCTGTGCTCATCACACAAATAAATGCCCTTACCGGGATTCTAACCCAGAATCGCGGCTCAGCAGGCAGGGTCACTACCGACTAAGCCAGACCGGTCGTCTGTATGGTAGGTATGTATGGGTGGACCCTGTAACAAAAGCAAAAAAATAAGTTGTAGGCTACACTCCTTAAACTGACCAACGTTTTGTTCAGCGACTTTTAAAAATATGACGATTTTAATTTTTAAATGTTCATACAAAATAAGTAGCTTCAAAGAGAGTGGCACTGAAACTTGAGCAGACTTTTGGGTTCTGCCTATTCCTTTTAGGAATACAGGCGTGAGTTTATGTATGTATGTCGTAGACACATATTGTATCAATGAATCCATCAATCAATGGAGGAAGCCCGAGAGGAAAGCCGATGAAAAATTGCATGGACTGTGTGAGAGATGACATGAAACGAATACAAGTGAATGATGAGATGACGTTCAATAGAGAAGTATGGAAGAAAACGACATGCTGCGTCCACCCTAATTGGGATAAGCGCAAGCGAATGATGACATCAACCTCCTCCTTGCGTTATCCCGGCATTTGCCACGGCTCATGGGAGCCTGGGGTCCGCTTTGACTAGTTTTTACGAAAGCGACTGCCATCTGACCTTCCAACCCGAAGGGTAACTACTAACTAGACCTAATTGGAATTAGTCCGGCTTCCTCGCGATGTTTTCCTTTACCAAAAAGTGATTGGTAAATACCAGGGCCCGTAACTTTCATGCCGATGACATAAATTTGACGTCACGCTGCATATAGGTGATTCAAGAGTTTTATTTGTTAATTAATCATTATTCATAAATCATTTTAATCATGACTTCAAAACTAATCTATTCATATGTGAAATAATTAATAACTACTTGATACTTGAAAAGTAAATTAAATTATTTGTTTATTTTTTATACATACATTTTATTAAATAATTTTGTTACCATATTTCAATAAATTATAAAAATAAAACAAATTGTTTCCTTTTCGTTTCACGTATCGGCTAGGTATTAATTATTCCACGTATGAATAGCTTACTTTTGAAGTCATTTGTAATCGATTAAATTGATTAACGAATAATGATTAATTATTACAATTGAACTATTTGAATCATCCTATATGTAGCGTGACGTCAAATTGATGTCATCGGCATGAAAGTTACGGGCCCTGGTAAATACCAAATGACATTCACATAAATTCACACAAATTGTGACACGCACATAAATTCCGAAAAACTCATTGGTGCGAGCCGGGGTTCGAACCCCCGACCTCCGGAACGAAAGTCGCACGTAGTTACCGCTAGGCTACCAGCGCTTCTTACACTATCAGAACAATATCAGAACAGTAAAGTTCGAATGCTCACCGGCAAGCGTGTCATAACAATCGGCTAAGCCGGCGTGAGGCGCTCTGTTCCGCCTGAATAACAAACAGCGCGCTATCAGAGTATACAATACACATAGATTTAGAGATATTAAGCTAGATTGAGTAGTTAGGCCAAAGAGTGTGTCCACATTAGGAGAAGTTGGGGCTAGTCTCCCTCTCGCACTTTTTGCCACTATCAAAATCATTTGAATGACGTCATCACTGTCATTATTTGGGGATACCAGTCAACATTCAAAGTTACTACCAAACCTACTAATACCCAATTAAAGGTTTTTTTTTAATTGCGCAAATTTTTGGTTTTGTGGCTTCGTAATAATGACTTACCAATTCGTTACAAGGTATTAATAATACCGTTGCCTCGATATAATACAAAAATAATTTAAGAAGTTTATAAACTTTAGTCATCATACAGGTAAAAATACTACCAACTACTATACTTACTAAGCTCTTTAACACTGGTCACACGTGCGAGAGGGACACCAGCCCCAACTTTGACCCTCTCATGTGGACACACTTTTATTAGTCTGACACGAACGCCTTTCTGGACCCGTGATAAGGTTCAATTTAGTATGGCAAAAAAAGTGTGAGCTCAGTCCCTATTGAAAGTCCATGAGTATAGAATGTATCCAAATGCACAAACGCATACGATAATATCATTGTCGTAGCTAGCTATCTCTATCGCTCTTCCATATTGGTGCGACAGAGTCAGACCGCGTTTCGTCCGGCAAAGTACCTAATACTTTACGTGTATTATTTCGAACTTTATCGCTAATCGGACGTTTTTAATTGTTTGCATGCGATGATGGGTTGGGAAAATAAAGGGCTTGTGATATACGTGTTACACGCGGAACCGTAGCTACGTAGCCTTAGCACCGGCGGTGCTAAGATCCCGTACTACACGGTCACGTCAAAGATACGTATCCGTTTCTGGATTCGGCTACGTTCCCGCGAATCTCGGCTTCGGCTCCGCTCCGCTCGGTTGTTGAAAGAGAGCTTGTAAGTGTCGAACGGACCCTTCGCATTATGTGTTATACTCGTGGTCTTTGCATTGATTTGATTCCAGATGTTTTTTAAGTAATTACATATTGGTATTATTCTGTTCTCTGATAACCAGACATTATGAGTTTGTACAAAACAAACCAGAGGTGGTATTGGTGGGATTTTTGAATCTCACCGGTGCCTTGTTTTGTATGCAGCCGATGACTATTTAGTACGAAATAAGCCACCCGATGAGAATCAAAAATCGCACCTCAGGTAGGTACTAGGTACCTACTTGGGGATGTCGATGAATATGAAAGTCCATCCAAATAAATATATTAATATCTCTAATTAATATTTACTCCCTAGTAAGAAATGCTACAGGTAGACCAATTCAACAATTTAAAAGTATTTTAAGTGAAATAATAATATACACTGTTGTTCATAAATATTATTACTGGCTGGACAACCGTCTTTCGTCGGTGAAAATACTAAGAAATATTTGCACGTGCAGATAAAGATAACAAACAATAGTTTGCGGGCCATTGATAATAAATACCTTCAAGGCTTTGGGATTTACCTGTTAAGTACCATGTGTTCCTATTGTTTGTGAAGTTAAGTGAAAGCAAAAATAACAAACTATTTGACTACTTCGGATACTACCAACTATAAGACGCTGACTGGTACATGTTAGATTATTTAAAAAAGTTGATTAATTATAGTCTGTGTCATGTGAATGAAAATTAGAATTTTACCTATTTTTTTATACGTTGATTATACGCGAATTCTTTTGATACACATCTTTTACAATTTGTACTGGTCTATTATTTTTGCCTCCAAAATAATATTTGCACGTAGAACCGATGGCCGTTGGGGCGGAAAGGTTCTCGAGTGGCGACCGCGTACCGGAAGGCGAAGCGTGGATAGGCCCCCAACAAGGTGGACTGATGACCTGGTGAAGGTCGCAGGAGTCCGCTGGATGCGGGTGGCGCAGGACAGGTCATTGTGGCAATCTTTGGGGGAGGCCTATGTCCAGCAGTGGACGTCTTTCGGCTGATATGATGATGATGATGATGATAATATTTGCATCTTATTATTTTTGATCACTCTTAAAACTTTATTTAAAATGCAAAAATATGGAAACTGAAATTAAAAACTCGCCCCTTGCATTACATTCGGGGGTCTTAGTGACACGCATAAAATCTACGGGTTAAATTGTGGCGTAGGCGAGAGGCTGGCAACCTGTCACTGCAATGTCACAGTTTCGTTTTCTTTCAACCCCTTATTTGCCAAGAGTGGCACTGAAGCTTTAGTAGTTTCATGTGTTCTGCCTACTCCTTTATGGGATACAGGCGTGATTGTATGTATGTATGTATAAAATCTACACTAAACGTCACGGTCACGACTGGATCCGATCTACGTATAAATAAGATACGTATCTCCGTGTACACGTAGCTACGTATCAATTCCAACGAATATGAACAATTTCTGGCCCTGTAGTCGAATGGCACAAACGCTCAAACGCTCACGAAACGAAACGCTCGTAGATATCTATCTCTATCGCTCTTGCGGATTGGCGTGACAGAGGCAGACTACCTTTCGCGGCGTTTCGTTTACGTTTCGCGTCGCAGAAATGCCATTCGGCTACGGCACCTGGAATCTGGACAAATTTTGGTGGACAGGTTAAAACCTGTCCACCAAAATTCGTTACTAAAGTAACGATGGCATTTGGATAAGGTAGCTTTCTCACGATATCACGTCGTCGCTTACCGAATAACCGACGTTATTTTAATACTTTCGCTACCAAGAACCCGACTGTCGGGCACACCGCTCGTAGAAGCGTAGCCGATTACATGGGTTTCCCCGTATGTAGCGAAAATGTCGTAGCGCCGCGTAGAGCCCGGTTTCGAAAGTGTTAACCGAGAATGTCGACATTTGCAGAAGCTTTTCATAGCTGCTAATTCCATTGTCCACCCACAGTGTAAGCACAGTTTTTATGTGAGTCATTAAACCTGGCTGATATGTAACGGTGCGGTCGGGTGCGGTCACCCGTGAGCTAGCTGTCTTGTTTCGTTCGCGAAACATTTCGCGGCGACTTTCAGGTCGCATCAAGTGTATTTTGACCTCGAAGTCGTTGCCAACTAAGTGTAAATCTAAGACGAGCTTAACCTGGTTAGTTTTAAATAATGCAGCGAATGAGCGCCGTGACAGCTGCGCGCACGCCACCAGTGCGAGAGGACATGGTATGAAAAAATGACGTATCTCCATTGTAGTTTTATTATGACTTACGACATCTGACGTGAAACGGCGACGCAGGTTCATAACATCGCCATGCTATGCAGAGGTTAAACCATGTTTAAAATAAAATGCAGAGTTTTTATAGTTCTAATATCAAATACGAAGATATGCATTTTATATGAAAATGTTACACCAGAATTGTACCATCAATATGCTATTTTGCATACCCTGCGTAGCATTGCTTGGCTCAAAAAAATACTACAGAAAAGCCATTTATAATAGCGGTTACACAGTAGGTAGGTACAACGTTTATTACTTAGAGCCAATTTTAAAATATTAATAATAATAATAACTTAAGGGTCTTATCACACTTGCGATTTGCGAGCGAGTTGAAAGCGATGCGAGCGCGCAGCGAGTTCGCATCCAGGACGTAACTATTTCGTCGCGAGTGCGCAACGATTTCGCCGCGAGTTCGCCGCGTGCATCCATTATGATTATGGTCCAAGATGCAGATCACTCGCAGCGATTTTCATGCGAGTACGCAGCGTATTCGTTGCGCGCTCGCGGCGAAATCGTGACGCACTCGCGGCGAATTGGTTACGTGCTCGCGACGAACACGCTGCGCGTTCGCTTCGCTTTCAACTCGCTCGCAAATCGCAAGTGTGATAAGGCCCTAAGAAGCAGGCTGTCTTATGGTCACTGACCGCACAGGTTCACAAACATAACAATGACATTTATAAGAAGGTCGTAACACCATATTCAGATAATGTGAATGACAGAATAGTATGAACTGTGACTATATTAGGAGTACATGAATCAAGGCATAGTAAAACTAGGTGAGTTCGCTTTCGGTGAATATTATTATAATTGTAAATTTATGAATATTGTTAGCTATGATCCGTATTAGGTTATGGCGTTAGACATCTAAGGCTGGTAATACTGTTAAATTATTTAAATATGATTCTTTTCTGGATGTAATTGGATGTTAGTAGGAAAAAAATAGCAATATATAATCCATACTATAATATTATAAATGGCAAACTGTGTGTGTCTGTCCGTCTTTCACGGCAAAACGGAGCGACGAATTGACGTGATTTTTAAGTGGAAATAGTTGAAGGGATGGAGAGTGACATAGGCTACTTTTTGTCTCTTTCTAACGCGAGCGAAGCTGCGGGCAAAAGCTAGTATATTATTCCGTCAAAAACGTATGTTAAGGGCTCTTTACACTGCCCCAATACCTCATACGCTTGCCTGCCTAGCCGAAATGACAATCGTGGACGCTAGACGCCGGTCGAAACGAAGTCTGGCTCTATCGCGCCAGTGTAGCATTTCCTTTTTTTTTTCGCCACTTTTATGAAATGTGATATTTTTGAAAATATTTATGGTATTTCGACTCAGAATCACTAGCTTTTTCAATCTAGTAGCTAAAACAATCGTCCCATACGATTTTTCCTTATTTTGTTACCATTTTCCGTACATGTTGTGTGAGGTAACAAAAGAGGAAAGTAACAAAAATGCATGGAAATTCCGGGAAACTTTTTGTCATCGTGTGCCGAATCTTTTGTTACCATTTTCCGTACATGTTGTGTGAGGTAACAAAAGAGGAAAGTAACAAAAATGCATGGAAATTCCGGGAAACTTTTTGTCTCCCAGTGAGATTGAAAGTACTCGTGATTCTGAGCATAATTGACCTAAAATTCCCTAAAAAAATCAAAATAAAAAAAATGGCAAAAAAAAAGAAATGCTCGTCTACGGAAGATCGATATATAGCTAGTTACGATAACGATATTATCGAAAGCGTTTGTGCATTTGGCTATGTACCCTGATTAATTTTGGATTGTTGTTTATGCACCCATTTGGCAGGTGCCCGAGAAGCACACTCTACAGGTAATCAACGTTTACGAGTACGTGTAGTGTACGGTGGTAATCTTCTACGTGCTTCAAAATTTAACGTAACTATCAAACGTTGCCTTGAATTGCCATTAATTGATCTAATTATTATTAATAGTTACTGAAATAGGTAGATAAATGGTAATGATATGAACGTATTATTTATGTATTTATATTGATTGTAAATAATATTGCTATAGTTGTCATGCTTTCTAAATTTATTTTTCTCACTTCACCCACATTCGCGAATTTCTGTTTGTCCTTATGGTTGACTGGTAGAGAATGCCTTAAGACGCCACTTGTACGCCATTTGTACTTTTTTTTTCAACTGTGCAATAAAGTTTAAATAAATAAATAAATGTAAAGAAAACTCAAACACGGATTAACCTACTTAAATATTGACGGAGATGTAGACCGTGATTACCTTTTTGATTAGCTTATTATTGAGGTTCGATGCATCATGATCACGGGAATCTCATCATGTTTCTCATGTTTCCCGTGATCATGATGCATGTAACTGCGTCGAAATATCGCGACCTCAATAAAAATCAAAAATGTAATCACGGTCTACTAGTATACCCTAATCGATATAAGTCTAATGATCTCATGAAACTAACCGTGAATCGTTTAAAACTCAGGACCACTCCAACGAAAATGGAGGGTTAACCCGAGGGTTTATTTGACAGATGACAGCCCACTAACCCTGAGTTAAGTAGTTGGTGCATGTGGGCCTTAACGGCTTAACCGATTATATTCGCTATAATTTTTCTAGAAGGTGGGGTACTTGTACCATAAAAATATAATTTAACCAATTTGTAGGCGTATATTATTTATATACCATATAGTCGCAGTTGAACAGGAATATAACTAAGTATAGATAGAGATGGACTATGGGATATGGGTTAAATTGTGGCGTAGGCGAGAGGCTGGCAACCTATCACTGCAATGTCACAGTTTCGTTTTCTTTCAACCCTTTATTTGCCAAGAGTGGCACTGAAGCTTTAGTAGTTTCATGTGTTCTGCTTACCCCTTTATGGGATACAGATTACAGGCGTGATTGTATGTATGTATGTATGTATGTATACTTGTATAGATAGAGATGTATGGCGATACTATAAAGGATCTAATTTTGGTGGTGCTTTGATTCGATGAATTTATGACAACACAGGTCCGCTTAAAATATATAGTAGAAAGAAACACTATGCATATATATCGAAGATTTACATTTTTTTTGTAAAATCAATACAAATATTGTTAAGATCTTCACTCCATTTTGTGTATATTTCTTTATGTAACCACTATTAGGTATCCAAGTAACAAGATCCCCTGAGCATCTCGTCCATCATTTTATGATAAATGCCAGTCAGAATAAACAGAATAACGAAGAAACTATTTTATACTTCGTAAAAGTAACTGCCAAACAAAAGAGCTAATAGCCTAATTCATCATTTTACATTTTACAGAAAATAATATTTTGCAAAATATTCATAGTTATACCTACCTAGAAAATATTATCTATTAAATTAGAGAATTAAGTATTTGTATACTATATATAATATATATATCGTTGTCTGAGTACCTGCAACACAAGCCACCTTGAGCCGACCGTGGGACTCAGTGTAAGAATGTCCTAAAATATTTTTCTTCAAATAAATAGGTAGGTAAATCAAATTCCTCCTTTTCTAAAGTCGGTAAAACCGGCGTGATTTGAAGTGTTACATGGTATTCTAGTTACTAATACGAATTCGTGTCAAAGAGTGCAGTCGCTACAAACGGAGCGATGATCACTTAGCGTACTTAACTAACTTCACACGCAACGCAAGCGACAGTCGCCCTAGCCAACGCGACAATCGTTGACGCTGCGTGGCCTGCGTGCAAGCTTTTTAATTCAAGTCTTGAGCTAGAAAACGCGCACCATTGCGAACTTGTTTATAGTTAATAAGTTCCCAAAAATCGACATTATCACAACTCACCTCTGTCACAACTCACCTCGGCCTCCCCTACCCACAGCTTGCAGCTTTCGAGCGTCAATTTTTATAAGTTGAATTCAACAAAAACATAAAAAATACCTCGTTACGTGATATTTAATTGCAGCAACACTAAACTTATGAACATTCAAGGGCCTGAGACATTTCCAATCACATGCAACTCATGTAAGTAACAACTTCCGTACAAAATCTGACACGCTCGGCCCCTATACAAATAGATGAACTTGTTTCTTCTAAATAAAATTTATTTAATAGAACAGGGGTAAGTAAATGTAATACAAATAAATCAAATTAATCTATTATAAATTCATACTTAACAAGCTAAACTAAACTGAAATTAAGCACATTATTATTTGACACTAAGCGGCTCTCAACAATTTGTCAGGAGAGAATACTCAGGTTCTTCGGGAATATCATGCGTTCTAACCAGCACATTCTCCAAAGGAACATTATGCTCGGCAAAGTCGAAGGCCGACGCTCCAGGGGTGGATTACCGATGAGGTGGGCTGACACCGTGAAGAAAGCTTGTGGTTCCATGCTGATGGCAGTCCATATGGCCCTAGACCTCTTCAAGTGGAGAGAAATCACTGTTGGTCACGATCCTCAGCCATGAGGGAACGATTGAAAAGAAAAAACTGAAATTAAGACTTAATTAAATTACGTTCCGGCTGTCACCTGATCCAAAAGTGCCAAAAATGCTAGCAGCATTGCCGCGTTGCACAGCCAGCGAAGTTTGTTGGACCAGGTAAGAGCCGGAACAGGGGTCGTTGCCTCTGTCCCTTAATTTTCGCCCCAGTGTATTTCTGGGGATAGGGAGCTAGCTACGTAAGTAATTGTGACGTTGGCTAGTTACCCAGGCCGCTATCCACCTGTCAATATACAGTAAGCAACACTTACTACACCATAAAATGTACCACAACTAGTACTTTCACCTTTAGGTCCCGTACCATATAGTTGCTTTTAGAATGAGAGTTTTGTGTTTGACGATATTGTGGGTTATTGGTTAGTTTGGTGCGTGCGTGAAAATATTCTGATACGGAATGTTTTAGTACGATTTTAGGGGCTTCATTGTGGGACAGGGATGGTGTTTTTGAAGGGAAAAGTTTAAGCTACATTTGACGACCGGTCTGGCGCAGTCGGCAGTGACCCTGCCTGCTACACCGCGGTCCCGGGTTCGAATCCCGGTAAGGGCATTTATTTGTGTGATGAGCACAGATATTAAATATGGATGGTGATAAGCAATAATGTGTCAACCCACACGCCAACCATTTTGAGAAAATGGCGTCTAAAGATTTTTTCTCATTTTTTTGTGTTTCTCTTAAAAAAAATTGTTTTTTATATAGATTGTTGTGTTTTTCAGCTATAATACGTTCAGTAGTAGTGATTATTGTAGCTTAATTTCAAAACAAACTTCAATTTGACGAAATAATGCCCTTTTCTTTTATTGCGAATTGTTCGACGACGTCAAACTTTTTCAAGACTGTGTTATGATACTTAACCCACTTTTGCTAATTGTTTAAAAATATCTATGAGTCTTAAATAAACATGTTAAAGCACATAAATTGTTATTGTAAAATACTCTACCTATGCATATTTTTAACTTTATAAGTGTTAAGTAACATATCAGTCATGGTCACTTATGTTATTAGGTATAAATAATAAAATAATAATAAATATTATAGGACATTCTTACACAGATTGACTGAGACCCACGGTAAGCTCAAGAAGGCTTGTGTTGTGGGTACTTATAATATATGAATACTTATATACATAGAAAACATCCATGACTCAGGAACAAATATCTGTGCTCATCACACAAATAAATGCCCTTACCGGGATTCGAACCCGGGACCGCGGCGTAGCAGGCAGGGTCACTACCGACTGCGCCAGACCTGTCGTCATGTAGGAATCAATACATTATTTATTAATCAAACCTTTTAATGATTTTTCTACTCCCGAACTGTTATTCGTCATTTACAGGATTGTGCGTATCGAAAAAACTGAAAACGCATTGTTTGGTTCTGTAATCATGGCAACGCATTGCATTAACGATACTGCGTGCGTGCGCGGGAAGGCTTTGGGCAGCTGAGCTGACAGTGCAAACCTTTGCAATACAGGAAACAGTGTGAATTTCGCGAGAATTATTTAAAAAAACTATTAAAAACTAAGTGCATGGTCGTTGTAAAAGTATTGTATGCAATGGTGTTTAACTGACTCCAAAATACTCGTGGAAAGTACGCCACTCATATTTCTTGACCTCCTTTAAACGCCTGTTGAATAAAATACTATAAATTAACTATTAGAGTAATGATCATTTCTAGACACATATTTAAATTATCTGTGCTTTTTCAACAAAAAATCGTTACAAAAACCAAATAATCATCTTTAAAAAAAACAAACTACTTATCTAAAATATACAACAAAATATTTTTTTACGCTAAGAAATAGACTAAGTCATTTAAATTATGAATAACTCATGACTTGTACAAGAACAAAACATAAAATATCTTTAACAAAATAATAAACTACCATTCAGTAAGTATTCAAAAATCAAACAATATTTTTATGCATACATTAACACGTCTTAATGTAATTAGTAATTATAAAAAAATAGTAGCTTATATTAGATTTTTATATAAACACGTACTTGTAAAAAATGTTTGCAAATTATAATAACGAATATGTATATTCATGACTTAAAATGTTCAATTTCGTACTGAATTTACCATTCATGTGCAAAAATATACTAATGGACTAAGTCATAACTTATTTAAACATAAATTAATATGAACAGTTATATTTTACAATATAGTGTCATGGTACTTACACCAAAAACGAACAATTTATGACCCGAATATAATTTAACAATAATGACTTATGTTTTATAACACGGGTCGTAGCATAAAACAACGAATAAAATATCATTTTGCAATAATCATTCAAGTCTCATAGTGGGTAACTATGTCATTTTTTGCGTTTTGCAAGAATGAGTCAAGTGTAAAAAAATCGTTGAGTCAACCCTCATAACACATTATTGTAATTTAAATATGTCTTCTGCCAATTACTATAATAAGTTAAGGTTCTTGACACATTAATGCAAAACAGGCAACACACGATATAGGATTTGTGTTAACCTATTTTTTTACTTTTGGGATAGTAAAAATTTTCAAAATGAAAAGGTCATTTTTGCAAATAGAAGTTTAAAAATCCAGCTATAACATGGCATTAAAATCTCATTTTTTTAGTTTTTGTGGGTTGACACATTATTGCTTATCACCATCCATTTGTTCCTGAGTCATGGATGTTTTCTATGTAGCATTTATATATTATATATATCATTGTCTGAGCCACAAGCCTTCTTGAGCTTACCGTGGGCCTCAGTCAATCTGTGTAAGAATATCCTATAACATTTATTTATTTATTTATTCCCATTAAAGGACGAAACACTATGAGTGTTGCAGATAAAAAGCTTTAAAACAAAAAAAAAATGTATTTGCTTAAGCTAAATTTACACCTCCAAATTATTGCTGCATGTTTTGAAACCAAGGCAAGAAAAAGATGCAGATATTTGCCACTCACTCTTAGACATACTTAGTTGCGTCTCAAAACGTGCAACAACAACAACTTGCAGGTGGGCATTTTCAGAATTTGGGTCCCCCCAATTAGCGTAAGTTGTTAAGAAAAATTAACTCGCTGTCAGTTTTGTGACGACAAATAAGCATAAAATCTGTCTAAAAATTTACTTTTTTCACATTTTCAATGTAGTGTGTGGAAGAGATCGCTCTTAAGCGATAAGACCGCCTGTTGTTACCTATGTTTAATTTGTTTTGTTTCTTGTGTATTACAAGTAGTAAACTATGTGAGGTGTGCAATAAAGAGTATTGTATTGTAGATTATCACTTAAAGTTTATGTAATTAACACAAAAACAATATTTTTATTGAAATTTCATGCTTAATATTATCGTCACAAAACTGACAGTGAGTTAATTTTTGTTAACAATTTACGCTAATTGGAGGGTCCAAATTCTGAAAATGCCCAGGTGGAAATTCAGCTTTAGGACGTAGACAGAAAATAATTGCTTAGTTGAAGTCTTGGTGGCTTATTTGGCAAAGCGCTGGAGCTGGTGAGTTCAAGTCTTACCCAAGGAGCCCACTTTTAAATTTATTCTAAGCCTAGTGGCATTCATTGCAGACGTTTCTGTTTGTCAAAAAAAAAAAATATATATTTTAAGACCTTGATCTTCAACTGTTCTGTGTATAGAGTGAGTAATAAAATGACTGTTTTATTTTGAGTTGGACAATAATGTTTAGCTGCCCTGTTACTATTAGTAGAAATTACCAACTCTGTAATAATAACTGTTCCTAGTAATGAACTCCTTCACTATTAAGTACCAGGTAATAAGCAAGAATGGCCTTAAAGATACAATGTAACCTAACACTAATACTTAGCTTTCTAGTAGGTAATTCCAAAATCAAATCACCAGCCTAGCCATTAGCAATTATTAAAAAGAAAACAATAGAATTACAGAAGTTATACTCTTCGAAGATTGCCTACGCTTGAACGCACTCCATGTCTGGAGAAAGCGTACTGCCAGGTTGAATGTTCACTGTACCCACTTAAGTAGACTATAAGTGTATATCTGTACACTATAAGTGTACCTATGTAAACGATGCTCATGAGGTAACCGAATGATTTTAAGCACGCGTTTCTTGGCATTTTCTGAAATTGGGACTCAAAATTATTGACAGTTGTTAACAAAAATTAACTCGATGTCAGTTTTGTGATGACAATGAAGAATAAAATTTGTCTAAAACCAACTTTTTTCGTATTATAAATGTAGATTATTGCTTATAGTTTATGTAATTTCATGCTTAATTGTCGTCACAAAACTGACATCGAGTTAATTTTTGTTAACAACTTTCACTAATTTTGGGTCCGAATTGTGAAAATGCCCTTCTGAGTCCAAAAGAAAGAAAATTTGTAATAGGTATACAGATGAGGAAATTTTAGCAAAAATTTTTTTACTATTTTTGAATGCATTTTCACATACAATTTAATATTGCTCATACAAATGGTACTTAAAGGTTTTAACGTAATTTTTTCTAAAAACATCTTTTTTTTAATGGTTTTACTTCTCACTTTTTGACATCTATCCTATCAATGAAGATAGAGAGGTTACTCTCCATATTCACTTGTACCAGTTTTGTGATAAGATTTTTTTCAATTGGTGCTCAGAAACTAGGCCAAACCGGGAAAAATTATATGACACTTTAGTCTTAAAATGGGACCAGGAATACGCTGTTAAAATTATACGGTTTGCTCATGAGCACCATGTATATGAAAATGCTATACCCGTGAAGGGCGCTTTTACAATGTACCTCCACTGATTATTTTGGCAGACAGCCATATTTTTTTGAGTAAATTTGCCTCATAAATTCACCGCTGAACACTTCAGTTATAATAAATGGGTCGACTAAATAGTGGTTTTCTTCTTTATGAATGAAATAGCTGGGATAATTTGTAATGTCATCAGTATTCTCTCATGTTTTTATGTGGGATGAATGTAATAAAATGTTGGCGCGGAAGTGGCAAATGTTTGATCAAAGCAATCGATGCGCGATATAAACATCACGGTAGTCTTTAGATTCCAATAGTAGTAAGTTGTACCTTTTTTTCTGCCTGTTTTTGTGACCCACTGCTGGGCAAGGGCCTGCTTCTTCCACCACGTATCACGATTTGCCGCTTGCTCACTGCTAAATGCGTCGAGATGATCCCGCCATCAAGTAATACTAAATAAATGGGACATTTTTTTCAAAGTTGTCCCACTTTCTTTTGGATTTTGATGTGGTTTCCACTCAGAATCGCGAGCTCTTTCAATCCTAATAGGAGAAAAAAGTGTCCCTAGGTTTTTTCCCCATTACATACCATTATTTTATACATTTTGTATGGCGGTAACGGAATGGAGGGTTTGAAAAATTTATGGAAATCTTGGTATATTTTTTTTCTCCTATCAGGATCGAGCTCGCGATTCTGAGTATGAATCGCATAAAAAATACCCATGTTACAAAAAAGTGGGAAATACAAATTTAAAAAAATGGCCCAAATAAATCCATCCAGCGTGTGGATTCCATACGGGCGAATAATGTACACACTTATAGTATCTGATGGTACGAATCGTATAGGATAATCATTTTGTTAAAAAAGTGTTATTAATTAAGAGTAATTAATTTTTGAAATCTGACCAAGCAGCAATGTACACCATCCAATTAATTTGACATGACATAAACGTCATGTCGTAATGACGTTTAGGTAGGTACACTAATTGATGTGGACATAATACATTGCGTGCTGAATTATTATGTATGAAAAAAAAAAATCATCTATTTAAAAAAAAATCATGTAGTTGGGCTCCTTAGATCCGATACTAATCGTCATTAAGATATTCGCCCGTATGGAATACACACGCTAATTAGTAAGTACCTATTTTGACTAAAAGTGTAGATTTTCAATTTGGATTGTAGATTTTTTTTTTTTTTATTCATTTATTATTAGGGACTTAAATCATTAACATGATTATGCCAGCCCCATTGTACCTTATTCTAGTGTTTACAAATTGTACTTATTAAAGTAATCAATAGCAAAACTAAATATTTGCTTAGCCTCCTCTGAGGTGGGTACTGCTAAAATGCTCTGAAGCATACCTACATCCAATCTATTTACATTGAGTCTGCTAAGCAAAGATTTTCTCTCGCTTTCATTTCGTGCACATTCCGTCAAGATATGTTGTACATCTTCAACAAAACCACAAACTACGCAATTAGGGGATGGTTCTTTTTTCATTAGGTAAGCGAATTTTTTTGACGGGATGTGCCCGGAACGCAATCTTGTCGTATTCGTAGTAACGGCACACAATTGAAATGTATCAATTTTCATCCTTATTACAACAGTATAAGAAACACAAACGTATACATATATTTGTGTCGACAGTAGAACACTCACCTCCGTTATTTAGCTCCTGGGTACCTACTCAAACTCGAAAGCTTATACTTCTTAAGCGTAACGTATCTAGCTGTCTCTATCTCTTCTGTAGTGACGCGACACAGCCAGACTGCGTTTCGAACGTCACTTAGCGTCAACGATTGTCACTCTGGCTAGGCCTGCTGTGCACCGGTACACGCCTTTTCAAGGTATTATTTTCTTCCATCAGACGTAAAGTATGTAAACTACGTTCCTAGTTTCTACGCTACGTATGCAATCATTTCCATAAATAGGAGTTCGTATCATAATGTTATTGTATATAACAAAATATGATATTACTGTTGAGGAGCAGCTTCACGGTGTGGGGTGTCGTCAAATGATAGACGCGAGTAGTAGGTAAAGTAATGAATCCAATCAATCCCATTTATTGTATAAAGGTATGCCTATATATACATGTTTAGGTTGTCGCTGACCAAGCAATATGCGTTATGTCGCAGTAAACCATTGTGTTACTGCTAAACACGGAAAGTGGCTAATATGTCATTACATTATGGTATTCATAATTATTTATTTTTAAAGTTTAAATTTCGTAATCCTTTGACGGTGAAAATATGGATGACTAGGACAATAATAAATAAGACATTGTTCTGAAATGTTACTTACGCTATTTTTAGTAACACTTTTGTACTTACAAAGGTGTCGCTTAACTTCAAAGTTGGGTAAATCCATGCTGCTATAAGGTTGATTATCTTGCAGATAATATTATATTTTTTATATATTCAACCTTAAAGCAGAATGGATTTACCCAGGTTTGAATTGACATTATAATTTACAGTATTTATAGAATATGGTTTTGTGTTGTCAATACTCGCTCACATTTACACGGTCCCATTTTGTCGATACAAGTAATTGTACTATTACTTATATATTCTGTGATACAAGTAAATCGCGTCTTTACTGTTAGCGACAAAGTGTGTCGTTTGACACAAATATATATGTAAGTTCATGCTTCTGTAAGAAATAAATACATTGTTAAATTATACTTACATTTCATTTAATGCATGTAGAATTGTAGATGGTACCTAACGGTCTATTTTTGCGTTTAATGCGAGGGCAGATGTGTCACGAAATGATCTTGATTCTATATTTGGATTTCAGATTTAGAAGACCCTGATGAGTTCCGTATTAATAACGTCAAATGCATATGGTATAATTTAAAATAGATTTATTATTTATTTAGGTAAAGTGCAGCTACAGCGGGGAAAATCCCGACTGGGGGCAAAATGTAACTGGTTCATTTTTTTCATGTTTTATACAATGTTTGCATTATTAAATAGAGTGTCCACCGGTAGTCCAATGGTAGGCGTGTTCAGTGGATATATGTAGAACTCAAAACATAGGTAGTGTAATAATGGAAAAAAATGGATCAGTTATATAATTGCCTCCCCCAGTCGAGATTTGCCCCGCTGTACCTTAGGTGTTTTTGGAGTAGGTATCTACTGCATAATCTCGACCAGAACACAGCTGTAAAGGTC
This sequence comes from Leguminivora glycinivorella, assembly GCF_023078275.1. NCBI lineage: Eukaryota > Metazoa > Arthropoda > Insecta > Lepidoptera > Tortricidae > Leguminivora > Leguminivora glycinivorella. The sequence goes on along the minus strand of NC_062987.1, from coordinate 14,282,227 downwards.
ACAAATTATATTAATCGTAAAAGGTATAAATAAGTATCCGAATATAAGTGAAAGCTACACAAAACGATATATTATAATAACTACTTAATTCTTTAAGAGAAGCGTGAATATTTTAGATTTAATAAACAATCGTGTTCTACTTTTTTAGACCCCATGGAAAAAACCAGGTAGCCATGAAACGATCACATCTCCAATCTTGATACGTCGCTATTATAATTGAAATAGCTACAAGCCCCACTTCGGTCGCCGCATCGATTTTAAAAATAGAATGTTGGGTGCGTTTTCGATGTACTTCTTCGCCGCGTTATGTTTTCCTTTATTATCGGCCATTTTCATTCTGTGAGGGCTTTGTTTATATAGGTGTAAGGGACAATATTGCGCGCGGTGTGTTATTTATGAGTGTAAATTAGGTTTGTACGTGCGCGCGGTTGAATGGTATCCGTACGATATGCTCTCTTGCCGGTGTGACCGAAGTAACAATAGTTGATGCTACGTGTCGAAACGCAGTCTGTCTCTGTCGCGCCAGTACAGAAGAGCTATAGAGAGACAGCTACAAATACGCTTACGAATTGTTAAGCGGTTGTTGGATGGTGCCCTGCGTTGAAACTCGAATTTGAACAAATATAAAGCTCGATTTACGTATCGAATTGTTGCGGATCGCCTCTGACGATGACGTTTGCGATTTGATTTCGGTGCGTGCTTTACGCGTTTTTTTGTTTTTGGTGGTAAGCTACAACCAAAAACGATAAAACTCAAACGTTGTAACAAACACTGAATGATTTTATACGCCAGCAGTAAATGTTATACGAATCTAGCTGACTGTATTTTTTAAACGGAAAGCTACTAATAAAAGTCGAAAAAATTATCGGCAAATAGGAAATAGGACACACAGATTTAACAGTTTTAAAAGCAAATGAGAATAGCACAAATTCTATTCGGTACAAATATTGAATCAATGAAATACTAAAAACAAGGAACATTTTCAACATATCCTATGAGTTTTCCGTAATTTATACCTATATCATTTGAATTGTGGATTATTCTTTTGAAAAAATTGTCAATAAACAATTTATTTTAATCGAAACCACAAAGGTATCCACTGCCATGAAAAACCTATGTTGTAATTAGTGGCCAAGAACACTAAAATTGCTTTATATTGCAGTCTGACATTGGCTTACTTTGGTCTTATCGCATAATCTACAGTAATCAAGCCAATCATACTAATCTTATCATAGTTATCATGCTTCTGTCGCGCGGCCATTAATCTGAAAACTAATGTTGATGCAAATTACTTAAAAAAAAGAGTATTACAGTGACTATAAAATCTACACCAGCAGTAACTTCTATCAAGTTGTTTGATTTCATTAAATATACTTCATTTAAAAAGAGGACGGAAATTTATTGACAATTCTGTTACCGCTTGAGATACAGAAGCGTATTGTTTTTGAGTGTAAGTTTTTGTTATTAAAAATATTTAGCAGCTTCCGAGGTTTAGTTATTAGAGGTTTCAGGAGAGCATAAGTATGTATTCAGTTTTGGCCAAAGAGGATCGAGTATTATAGAGAGTTACTGTCAAAGTAAAATGTGTAATCACAGTGCATAGACTGCCATCTCTCGACACAGGCTTGAAACTTTTGAACCATTGTTAGCTTTTTATGTATTAAAATGTCAAATATTAATATTAGCGGCATCTAGCCGAGCGTTCCCTAAAGGTGTAACGCCGTCTAGGCCACCGTACCTTTTTCTCTAGGGCTTTAAGGTACGTTTATTTCTTAGACTTTATCCATATATACAGAGTTACATATGTCTTTGGTTTTGGCTAAAAAGACGTAACCATTTTTGTATCAAACTGGGTACGTACAGTCAGCCAAGAAAGTGGTTTACCACTTTTCAGCTCTATTTGAAACACATAAGGTCGAAAAGTGGTAAACCACTTTTTAAGCTGACTGTACCATTACCATTAATTAGCTTTAGGTAACTTGTTAATATGCCCTACGGAAAATGTGCCACATTTTTTGGCATTTCTCTAAGTGAAATTGGAAATCAAGCCTTACTGCATTAATTAGACACCGCATTAATTTTGTTTTCTTTGTGATTTTCACTTGTCTTACAAAAACAATAACAATGTTTACATCATACACCGTGTCCACACCCATCCCATAGATACTAATATTATAAATGGGAAAGTGTATGTGTCTGTCTTTCACGGCAAACGGAGCGACAACGACGACATGACGTGATTTTTGGAGATGGTTTTGTCTCGTTCTAACCCCCACTTCCAAGCGCGGATCCAGCTGCGTGCCCAGGGGGGGGGTCACGTGGTAAAGGCCCAGACCCCAGGGTCACGTCACGTGGTCTATTTGTATGGCCAACCTAGGTTCCAGGGGGGGGGTCACGACCCCCATGACCCCCCCTGCATCCGCGCATGCCCACTTCCCTAAAATAGGCGGTGGAAGTTTGTATGGAGCGTTCCGCAATTTTCGAACTTAATGCGAACGAAGCCGCGGTCATAAGCTAGTTTTATCTACATTAGTTTAATAATTTGCTACATTCTAGCATTATTCGGACAGGCTTAATTAAAAAAAAAAACATCTTCATACGACATATCGTCACTACTTTGAAAAAAACTTGTATCTTCTTCTGTCAATGAAAAGAAAAATGTAATAAGTATGTATGCAATGCATCTAGACTTACTGCGTTTTAACTTTGAGGAGCAGTGTGAGATACGAGATTTTTCAAAGTAGTGACGATATACTATCTATGGTCCTAGAGATTTCAAATTTGGCACGTAGGTTCCTTATGTAGTGTAGAGGAGCACTAAGAAAGGATTTTCCAAAATTCACCTCCTAAGGGGGTCAAATGGGGGTTCAAAGTTTGTATGGGGAAACAAGATTAGTTTGACTATTTTATTCGAAACTTCACAGGAAGATTCCTTAAGACATATGATTGAATACGTGTTTCAGGTTTTTTGAAAATGTAACCCCTAAAAGGGTGAAAAGGGGGTGATAAAGTCAAAAAATCAATATGGGTATCGTTTTTATGGTTTATCGGGTCGCTGATCACGATAAATACAACGTTTTTAAAATCTAACGAGGCGGAAGTGAAATACCTTCTCCCCTGTTGTGGTGCAATGGGGTTTAAATATCAAAAATATATAAAAGAAGATATTGACTGACTGACTGACATATCAACGCACAGCCGAAACCGCCGGTCCTAGAGATGTCAAATTTGGCACGTAGGTTCCTTATATAGTGTAGAGGAGCACTAAGAAAGGATTTTTCAAAATTCGCCTCCTAAGGGACTCAAATGGGGGTTCAAAGTTTGTACGGGGAAACAAGATTAGTTTGACTATTTTATACGAAACTTCACAGGAGGATTCCTAAAGACATATGACTAAATACATGTTTCAGGTTTTTTGAAAATTTGACCCCTAAAGGGGTGCAAAGGGGGTAAAGTCAAAAACACAATATGGGTATCGTTTTTATGGTTTATCGGGTCGCTGATTACGATAAATACAACGATTTTAAAATCTAATGAGGTGGAAAAGAAATTTTCTCCCCTGTTGTAGTGCAATAGGGTTAAAATATCCAAAATAGCCATAAGAGGAGCACTAAGAAAGGATTTTTCAAAGTTCACCTCCTAGCATGATAATTTATAATTTAGGGTTAGGGTTAGGGTTAGGGTTAGGGTTAGGGTTAGGGACAGGGACAGGGACAGGGACAGGGATAGGGAAAGATAGGGATAGGGATAGAAATAGGGATAGGAATAGGGGACGGGGACGGGGATAGGGATAGGGATAGGGATAGGGATAGGGATAAGGATAGGTATAGATAGGGATAGGGATAGAAATAGGGATAGGAATAGGGGACGGGGACGGGGATAGGGGAGGGACGGGGACAGGGACGGGACGGGGACGAGGACAAGGATAGAGATAGGGACGGGGATAAGAATAGGGATTGGGGTCGGAATAGTTAATCGGTCGGCAATCGATATCTAGACAGTGTAAAATGCAGGTGGCTCAGTGGGAAGGGATTAGTAAGTAGGCATCGGCGAGTATCCTGCATCCGTGATAACTATTATATTCAATGTGCTGTAAGAAGATCGTTGTTTGCTTGCCTTTTATATGTTTACGTTTGCAATAAGTATAAGCAAAATGGAAAAAATTGTAAGCGATAATGCAAGGAAGTACTTTTTACAGTTTTTACCCTACCGACCATAGCTACTAGATACTGGCTATGTGGGTTGTATGAAGTTTCCCCAGTATAAATATTTATATAGGTAAAATACATACATATTCGTACTTACTACCTACGCTGTGGTCGCTGTGTAACAATTCTACAATCATTGCAAGAATTTCTTTTAAAACAATAGTAATATCATGTAATATGTGTAAGGTACAGTTAGCCAAAAAGCAGTGTAAGGTTCTTGGCTGACCGTACAGCAAATAGATCAGTTACAATGGCCCCCCAGTCGAGAATTGCCCCGCTTTACCTTAATCGAAATAATCGCGGACAGATGTACCTACAAAGAAACCTACGGATCCAAATGAAAATCTTATTTTTTGTAAACGTTTCAATAAGAATACTTTTATTACGCGGGCGAAGCCGCGGGTAAAAGCTAGTACATAATAAAACGTCTTATACTTCATAACACTTGTTAGTAAAGTTATTACTAATACTAATGCATCAAATAATTCACTTTCACTAATTCCCCAGTGACACCGTGCGAGCCTACGTAACGTAGGTATGTGGCGTTATGGTGCAATGAACTCCGGCCCTATTCACCCCAGTATAACAGTTTGGGAGCCATGCGGCTCTTTTATTGCGGATTTCAGTGTGAGAAAGGTGTTATCCTGTTTAGGCCCACTGTCCTATTAGTGGTTCTAAGTATTTCTATTGATTTTAAGCAATTTTAATTTTTTTAGGGTTCCGTACCACAAAAAGGAAAAAGTGAAAATTAAAAATTACAGTTTTTGAACCATATTGTGTTAGGTACATACATATCAAATGAAAGAGATTTTCAGAAGTAGAATCAAATTACGAATTTCAGTCACTGCCGCTGCAAGGAATTACCAAACCTCTTAAAATTTTGTGAGCGCGTTTGAATATTATATATGAATGCACTTGTTGTTACTTTTTTTAGAAATTGTTCAAAATATCATTTGCAAAAATAACTTAAGCGCCTTCGGAAGTGCGGGCGCTTAACACCTTTTGTAAGTTAGCTGTGGTAACTGAACGAAGAAAGTATGTATATTTTATTTTGCTGTACGGAACCCTTAAACCGCGAGTCCGACTTGCACTTAGTGGTTTTTTTTTTAATTTTATCACCACAGTATAAATTAAACCATATTTTCTGGGTCTTAGGGGTTATTATACATTTACATACTCTTTCGGCCGAATCCGGCCATGGCGACTGTTTTCAACTCCTTTGTTGAGTACGTTCGTGTGCTCGCATGTGGCTCACGTAGCCGATTATATTTGCGAATACCCGTGCACACGACGGGCATTGGTTGTCTCTGAATGATTTATTAGATTATTGAGCGGTTTATGTTAAAAATGAATGTGTATAATTTTTTTTCCGGTATATTCGACATGTCGTTAGGTTCGTTATCAGGAACCAACCTGTATCACACTTTTACTTAAGAATAATATTCAAGTCAGTGTCAAGTGATTGACGGCACATATCAAAACAAATAACATTGGGAAGTGGTAAAGGCTGTCACACACTTGTTCAGTAATTATTTTTTCCCCTCACTTCGGAAACACGTAATTATTTTTATTTTTTTTGACCTTGAATAAAGTCAAATTAACTCGATAAAAGTAGGTGAATCTAGTAATAGTTAAGGCGCTAGTTTCTTAAAGAAATTAATTGTATTTGATCTAAAGAACCATCTCTTAAAGTTAGTTTTTTCCACACTCGGCGTTAAAATACAACTTTGCCCCCTGTAAATAATTACTCGATAACCGTAATATTAAGGCGCTAGTTTCTTAAAGAAATTAATTGTATTTGATCTAAAGAACTTGATTGAATATTTTTTTTCGAATAGGTATATTGTGACTTTCAAACCTCACAACACTGAGGAATCCAAAAAAAAAATATTATAGAAAAATAAACAATTAGGTATAAAATGAAGGCATTGGTATCATAACTTCTATTATGGTATTTTGTGTTCACAGTGAGATACTTTTAAGGAAACATCTGTATTCAAACATGTAACCAACATTTTACTGTACTTATTTTTCATGTATGTTTCTGTGTTATCTCCTTGATAAATAAATAAATAACTTTCCTGTCCTTTAATTTGTTACTTACGTTGCATTTTTAATGATAAATTTTATAAGACTTTGACCGTTATATAAACCGTGATTGACCGTTTGATTTTTATTGAGGTCCCGATATTTCGACGCAGTTGCATCATCATGATCACAAGAAACAAAGACGGCGGGTGGATGTCAAAGTTGCGTAGACAGCGCGCGATCTACCATCATTCGCGCGCGTCGGCTGCGTTCACTCTCAGCGTTACCATAAAAGCGTGTATACGGTGTACATATAGCGTTACGATAAATTTAAGTTTCATTAGTACGTCTCTATTTTTAAGAACTGCTTATTGTAAAGTTGTTGACAAAAGTACTCAAAAGTAATAGTTTCGTATTAATTTATTACGTATGCATTGGGTATGTAGTAGCATATTTATTTAAAGAAAAAATATTATATGATATTGTTTTAAGCAATATAGTATCCATAAAAGAAATCTATTAAATGAACGTCACACGCAAAAACACTGTTAATAAGAGCCATTGAACAAGCGCCTAGTTTTCCGTTTATGAAATATTAATTTAATACATTACACATTCCACTGTTATGGGTTGGAAATGAGAACAAAAATGGGAAAATTGAGCCGTGGCAAAAGCCGGGATAACGATTAGTATGTGTGGGAAAACTATGTGATTAGGTGTGCCGTAATTTTCTAGACCTAATATTTAGACCTAGGTACTATTTTATCAGCCTAGAGTTGAAGTTAATGTAATTGGCAAAAAAACGGTCTGAATTCATCATGATTTTGAAATGTAATCATTGTAATGAAATGTCATATTATGTGACCATTAAATAAACACTAGTGTTAAAAATTGTTTTTTATTATATTATAAATTTAGGTAAGTAGGTACGTATTATTTAACTAAGACAAGATTTATTTGCAATGTGCTGTCTGGGTGCCATGTGTTCCACAAATTTTATTGTAAAACTCTATTTTAAATCTATGAAAGCAATATAAACCCGGCAAACTTCAAATCAAGAGTGAACAGGCATCTTCTGGGCGAGCTCACTCCATCGTAGGCCACGTCTTTGCCTTTGGCTAGTCTGTGGCCAAGAGTAAGCCCATTTATAATTTAAAAAAATATCGCAACTATCGGTGATGTGTAAATCCATACTAATATTACAAATGGAAAAGTGTGTGTCTGTTTGTTTGTCCGTCTTTCACGGCAAAACGGAGCGACGAATTGACGTGATTTTTTAAGTGGAGATAGTTGACGACCGGTCTGGCCTAGCGCGTACGCCGCGGTCCCGGGTTCGAATCCCGGTAAGGGAATTTATTTGTGTGATGAGGACAGATATTTGTTCCTGAGTCATGGATGTTTTCTATGTATTTATAAGTACATATTTGTATATTATATATATCGTTGTGTGAGTACCTGCAACACAAGCCTTCTTGAGCTTACTGTGGGAGTCGGTCAATCTGTGTCAGAATGTCCTATAATTAGCAAAAAAAAAAGTTGAAGGGATTGAGAGTGACATCCTGGGCTACTTTTTGTCTCTTTCTAACGCGTGCGAAGCCGCGAGCAAAAGCAGGCAAATTAAATTATCTTTACTTCATTTGAGGAGCACTTTACTCAATTATAGGTATGTAGGTACCTACACCTACACACTAAATAGTCTGTATAAATATACAGGCCAGTCCGACATACATACATACACTAATAATAGTGATATTAAAATAGTAATTATGTATTACATATTATTGCCTGCGCTAATACATGTACGGAAAAGTACAAACGAAATGCATACAAACTGAATGATATCATTTACATGCCATTTTGGTATCACTGTACGCTCGAATTAGTCCAATAGAAGCTAGACGCTACGTCATACCAACGTAACAAAGTAACGTGTGAAAATGGCGTGTATGTGTACATAACAAATATTTACATACCAATTTCTATAGCTTTGTATAATTACACTCCTGCATGGATCCCTGGCAATTTTTTGTGCTTTTGAATTCTTGTAAAAGTTCAAACCTTATTTGTACCTACTCGTACGAGGGCACCAGGACCCAGGAGGTTAAGTGGAAGATGTTTTTTAGGGTTCCGTAGTCAACTAGGAACCCTCATAGTTTCGCCATGTCTGTCTGTCCGTCCGTCCGTCCGTCCGTCCGCGGATAATCTCAGTAACCGTTAGCACTAGAAAGATGAAATTTGGTACCAATATGTATATCAATCACGCCGACAAAGTGCAAAAATAAAAAATGGAAAAAAATGTTTTATTAGGGTACCCCCCCTACATGTAAAGTGGGGGCTGATATTTTTTTTCATTCCAACCCCAACATGTGATATATTGTTGGATAGGTATTTAAAAATGAATAAGGGTTTACTAAGATCATTTTTTGATAATATTAATATTTTCGGAAATAATCGCTCTTAAAGGAAAAAAAAGTGCGTCCTCCCCCTCTAACTTTTGAACCATATGTTTAAAAAATATGAAAAAAATCACAAAGGTAGAACTTTATAAAGACTTAATAGGAAAATTGTTTTGAACTTGATAGGTTCAGTAGTTTTTGAGAAAAATACGAATAACTACGGAACCCTACACTGAGCGTGGCCCGACACGCTCTTGGCCGGTTTTTTATAGTTCGGTAGCATGTGAGGCTTGTATGATAGTATGCAGTCACCGTAGACTATGGAAGCCACAAACTCCAAAATTTCCTATAAACGCCACTATCGGCCGCGTACAGAGTCACGTCATACGCCCTTTTACAATTATTGGGTATCCACAGGTGAAGTAAAAGTATACCGCAGCGTACCTGTACCTACCAGTAGATGACACTTTCAATCTTAAAACACCCCGGAGTCATCTATTGGACATTCGCGTGTCGAGTACCTACTAGGGATGTACCGACTAGTCGCCGACTAGTCGGGAAAGCCGACTATCCGGCCACATTTGTAGTCGGCGATTAGTCGGCGACTAGTCGGCAAAAAGGGCCGATTAGTCGGCACTTCATTAGTGATAGAAAAACAGTACAAAATTAAATTGTCAGCTGAAAATTATGGTTGTATTATGTAGCTATTAGTAATTCCTTTTTTTCTCAAAACAACAAATATCTGTTATCACCACAGAAATAAATTTCCTACCTAGGATTATCGACTTCATAGGCAGGATCACTACCCACTAAGCCAAACCAGTTGTTAAAAATGGAAAATGTATATAAATATTGTCATGAACCTTTGCACATCTGTAAAAAATCATGAAAAGCGCGAACGAAGGACCAAAAATGACATTCAAAATGTGAATTTATCGAAAATTATGTTCTGGCCGACTAGCCGACTAGTCGGCCGACTAATCGGCCACCCAAGTGCCGACTAGTCGGTAGTCGGCCTAGTCGGCCAAATCAATAGTCGGTACATCCCTAGTACCTACTGGTTCTTTTACCTTTGTACACAGAAGTACTATTACAAAATCTATATTTATTACGATTGTATTTGAAATATTGACATGTAATTTATTTATTACTAATAAAATGATTATGAATTCTATATAAGTCAACGTTAGTCTGTCTGCCGGCGTATTATGGTTCCAATTGTATCACTTATCCACGTGGATATGACAACTGTCACCCTCACACTGACATACTTGCCAAATCGTGACGGATGCTTTATCTACATATCAATATATAAGTGATAAAATTGGAAACATAATCCGCCGGGCTGGACTTCGTATAAACATTGTTTATTTTATTTTTTTATTAGGGTTCCGTACCAAAAAGGTACAACAGGAACCCTTATGGTGCGACTCTGTCCGTCTGTCTGTCCGTCTGTCACATTCCTAAATATCTCGAGAACTACTAATGCTATCAACTTGAAATTTGGAATAGTTGTGAACATTGTAAACCTCTACAAATAGAAAGTATAATTTTATTAAATATATTAATTTTAATTGTAGAAAATGGCCAAAATGAAAGGGGGGCAAACTGTAAATTTCAAGTTACTAGGTCAAGTGGGGTATCGTTGGAAAGAGCTTAAATTGAACGTAAATAAACAATTTTTTATAATTTTTTTGTTGTGGAAAAAAACAGAATTTTGAAGGAAAATGTAAAAAAAAATACCGTTCCCCCCCCTTATCTCCGAAGTTTACCAACGAAAAATTATGAAAATTTTAGGAAACATTGGTTTTATGCTATATATTACAGGAAAAATATAATCGTGTTTGTATTTTGAATACTTTTTTTTAATTCACAAAAAACTTTTCAGATTTTTACTTTCAATTTACCCACCCTTGCGGATGTATATCGTACTTAAAATTAATACGAGATGTTACGTAAGCCATCTTCTGTCCAATAAAGTAAAAACTGTTTAAATCGGTTAACATTTTAAAGAATTATCCCTGAAAAACCAAGTCGCGCAAATTAGTTAGCAAATTGACCGGGAGATGGCGCTATACACTATAATACTCATTAGTGCCTATACTTTTGTCTTCTAGTCAAGTCATTAGAGTTATATGAAAATATGAGATTATTTTTACTAGGTAGTTTGAAAGAAAGTTTGTACGGAACCCTCGGTGGGCGAGTCCGACTCGCACTTGGCCGGTTTTTTAAATATAGCAACAATTTTTACAGGTTAATCCTAATACAATAGTGCCTAAACTTAAATTATCCTTACATCTAGTTAACTAAAATGTTTTATACAATCATATGCTAATATTATACACAAAATATCAAAATTTTTAAAGTCCAATAAACAGTACCTAAATACATTATTTTTTTATTTCATTCTCATTCTCATTATTACACATACACATTATTACACAATACACATAAACATATTTTTGTCAATTCCCCTATGGGGCAATAAAAAAGGTCTGTCTTGTCGGCAACGAGATTCAGTATGTGCAAGGCACGGCTGAAAGGTGCTTTACGAAGTAGGTTCGTCCTACCGGTTACCTCTGCCAGCAGGCGCGGTAGTCTTCGCCGCTCGGTGTACCGGTCAGGCACGCACAACTTAATGTTCTGCAAAATGTACGGGTTGCAGACACTACCACGGAGAATCCGAAGCAAGTAACACGCAAGAGCTAGATTCCTAGGGGTTTCTAATTTGTCGTAACCGACCATGCCAATTACAAATAGAGGGTACATCAGCGGATAAAAAGGATACAATCCATACAATTTCCAGTATAAAGGGTCAAACAGATTTTAATGTATGGGTAATTGGTTATATCTCACCTGTCATTACAAAAGTTAAGAAAATCTAGTGGTAATTTTTAGACGACATTCTAATGACGGGAAACATTTTTTTAGTTCTTGACACTCAAATAGGAAAAACGGGATACGAATGTAGTACCAGAGTCGTTAACTTTTATAATATTGTCCACAGAAGTGACGTTTTTACTAAATCTTTTTGACCCATAAGTACCTGGTAAACTTATTCTGTATCCTTTCTATCAGGATGTTGTACATTGATTAGTGTTAATACGAAGACTCTGAACTCTTCTTAAGTTTTGATTACATATTTTTCCGACGTAACTATTAAATAAAACATAAAACATATTTATTCAACTTTACAAATTCATATTCATAAACACAACATTGAGTTATTCAAGTGTCTTCAACCCCAATACCTTACTTTCCTACGATTTATGATTACAGAGTCATGGCAATTAGACAGTCGAGCTATTTGCTGTGAACGGCCGCGCAACGAGGGGGGGGGGTTGTTTTTTTATGGCGGATCACCCTCGGGTTTTGGATATTTGCTCTAATCTGTCGTTAAGGTAGTGCCTTTTGTGTGAACTTTGGTTGAGCGCTTGTTGCAATAAATAATCATATTATTACGACGACCTGTCTGGCCTAGCGCGTAGAGATGGGTAACTACCCAGGTAAATACCCGACGGTGGGTATTTACCTACCCGCGGGTAAATACGCCTAACCCCCGGGTTTTGGATGCTTGCTCTAATCTGTCGTTAAGGTAGTGCCTTTTGTGTGAACTTTGGTTGAGCGCTTGTTGCAATAAATAATCATATTATTACGACGACCTGTCTGGCCTAGCGCGTAGAGATGGGTAACTACCCAGGTAAATACCCGACGGTGGGTATTTACCTACCCGCGGGTAAATACGCCTAACCCCCGGGTTTTGGATGCTTGCTCTAATCTGTCGTTAAGGTAGTGCCTTTTGTGTGAACTTTGGTTGAGCGCTTGTTGCAATAAATAATCATATTATTACGACGACCTGTCTGGCCTAGCGCGTAGAGATGGGTAACTACCCAGGTAAATACCCGACGGTGGGTATTTACCTACCCGCGGGTAAATACGCCTAACCCCACCACAACCCCCTCCAACCAGTACTAGGAAGTTTATCTTTATGGTATAAATACGACTATTTAATGCAATCTAAAAAGCACACATAAACATATTTTTTTAATTATTTTAAAAAATATACATTAAAACTTCTGTAATCTTTATTGTATATTTGACTGAACAGTTTCGTTTTGAATTGTGTATAATAATTACAACCACTAACTTAGTATTTATCTCCATTTTAACACAAATCAGCATGTGCAACATGAAATGAATCTACCCGTCAATTTGGGTAGATACGGGTAAATACCGGGTAGATAGGTATTTACCGGGTAAATACCTGGGTAGATTGGGTATTTACCCACGACCCATCTCTAAGCGCGTAGTGACCCTGCCTTCTAAACCGCGATCCCAGGGGGCCGATTTTTTAATCTCGACCATTTGATTTCGTGAAATTCGTTCAATAATATCTCCACTACTAGCGATTTAAATTACAAACAGACTCGAAAACGAGTGGTCATTACTAGTTTTAACTTTACTAGCCGTCCTTTTTGAAAAATAGCATTACGCCGTTTTACACAGACTTTCGAACGGCGAATTCGTGCGTTCGAAATTCAAAAAGCGATCCCCAGGTTCGAATCCCGGTAAGGTACATTTATTTGTGTGATGAGCACAGAAAATATATTTGTTCTTGAGTCATGGACGTTTTCTATGTATATAAGTGTACATTTGTCTATACATATAAGTGTCGCCTAGCACCCATAGTACAAGCTTTGCTTAGTTTGGGGCTAGGTTGATCTGTGTAAGGTGTCCTCCAATTTTTTTTATATTATTATTTTTATTGAGGTATACTTGAGGTACTTTAGTTGCTTATTATTTTTAAGTGAATGTATCGTAGATAGAGTCAGCATCGATTGTATTCGGATTATTTCCGATATCATACCGTATAAGTAGGTACTTAATACGGGAATAACGAATTTGATTAATACAATTATTAATTAATAAAATTACGTCGATGTCAAGTAAAACGATTATTATTAATCATACCGAGTATTTCACAACACGAGAATTCAATTTTCTCGTTATTTGTTAAAATTTTACGTCAATATCTAATACAAAACACATGTTTATTTTATAATTACATATATAGATTAATTTCGAATTCATATTCATATTCATATTATTTTGTTTGCTATAATTGCATATATACTGTATAATATCGGACAAATAGGACTAGAAAACAATATAGGTAACAATATATTCATCACTACATTACGTACGAGTTCCTACAAATGGTAATATAATCCATTACATTCTGTTTAATACAAAACATATAAAGTGTAAGCTTAGCTTAAGTATTTTTAGTTGTAGCAACATAATTTGTAGTTGCCTTATGTTTGCATCTGGCAACTCTCTCGCTTCTTCCGCGATCCAACCCGACGACATTGTACGCGACCACTTAATGTAACTTTAATTGTTTAAAAAGTTAATAAAACGTAATTTAAATTCAAAAAGCGCATTTGTTTTCTCCATGCGCAAGTGGTCCTTCGAAAAAGTGAAAAAGTCGACCAGTGTTTCGATATTTCAGCAAAAGTGAGTTCGCGGCAAGTACGTCTGCGTGCTAGCCGGCCGTCTATAACGGCTGGTAAATTCGTCGTGGTTGTGCCTGGGCTGGCGCTGCTGGCCTGTAACTTCGTTCTATCTATAATAGAACGAAAATCGCACACGGATGGGAGAGCAAATCATCATCAAAAACCGCAAGTAACTCGGTATAAGTCGAACTTTTCGACCACCGGCATTCTCCATTTTTCTATACAAAGTGAAGTTTGTGCGATCCGCAGCCATCTTGCGGAACTTCGGAGCGGTTACTTGTCATCTGTCATTGGTGTCATCTGTCACATTGACATTGACGTTCCAGACCAAAACAAAGTTTATTAGTGTCTCGTGCGTTGTTTTTCAAGTGTTTGTGCATTAATTATCAGTGAAAAATGTCTACCGAAACGGAAACTTTAAAAAAACTACGAGTAAAGAGGTCTCAGTGTAAGGGAACAATCACTAGAATTGAGAATTTTGTACAAGACCCCGTAAGTTTAGCTGCCGCGAGCGCCGACATTCTTGAGGCGCGCAAGGAAAAGTTAATTTCAACACTCAAAGATTATGAGAAGGTCCAGATGGACATACTAGGCATCGATGAAGGAGACAGCGAACAGGTGGGAGATATTGAAGATAAATATTATTCAATATTAGCCAAAATTAATAGTTCTCTTAAAATGTTGAATACCAAAGTAACTTCAGAGTGCCACAATGCTTCTACTTGCAAGTTACCAACAATTGAAATACCATTCTATGATGGCAAAGACTTCACCAAGTTTAAACCCTTTTTTGACTTGTTTTCTGCTGTAATTGATAACAATAACTCATTGAGTGATGTGCAGAAACTTTTCTATTTGAGAAAGTACTTGCAAGAAGATGCATTGGCAGTAATAGTAAATCTGCCTTTAGTAAATGAATCTTATAAAGAAGCAATACACTTGTTAAAAAGGAGATTTGATAACAAAGCTAGATTAATAGCAAATCATATAAGTATATTGTTGGATATTCCTACAATGCAAAAGGGCACAGCGATCTCCATACGAACATTTGTTTCCCAAATAAATCAACAAATCCATGCTCTAAAAAATTTAGAAGAACCCGTTGATAAATGGGACATGCTTTTAATTTCAATCTTGACACGCAAATTGGATCAATTTACAAATCGGGCTTATCAATTAGACCGAGATTTAGACACCATGCCTACTATGGCTAGTTTCATTGAGTATTTGGAGAAGCGTGCTATAGCGCTTGAAGATAGTCAACAAAATAAACATAGTACCTGCTATGAAGGTACTAACAAACATTTCAATATTAAAAGCACTTGCTATGAAGGTGTTCATAAATCAATACCTAAGGTAACAAATGTGGCATCGAAATCGCTGCCGCCCTGTAGGTATTGTGAAAATAAAGACCATCAGATATATAACTGTCACATATTCAAAATGCTACCTGTTGCTCAGAGGCAATCTTATGTAAAAGAGAAACACATGTGTGATGTGTGTCTTAACAATCATGAAGGGAAATGTAAATTTACATTTAAATGTAAAATATGTAAACAGGGCCACAACACATTGCTGCACCAGGAGCGCAATGTAAGTGTGGACAAGCCCACAATTGTTGATGTCAGTGCGCACCCACCATCACCAGATGCTGGTGAGTTTGAAATTGCAGTAAACACTGTTTTAAATTGTGTGTCCGATAGTGGTGTTTTGTTGCCTACCATAAAGGTCACATTATTAAGTCAAAACAATGAAAAGGTAGTATGCAAGGCATTACTTGACACTGCATCTCAAGGCAGTTTTATAAGATCAGATTTAGTAAGTAGACTTGGCTTAAAGCCCATAATTGAACCAAACAATATTATTGGTTTCCGAAAACAAGTATGTAAGGTGAATGAGTATGTAATTCTGACTCTTCACTCTTGTAAAAATAATGTAAAAATAATTTTAAAATGCCACATTAGTGATGAAATTACTTCTGAACTGCCACAAAGATCACTAGATCTATCTAGCTATCACATTCCAAAAAATATAACTTTAGCCGATGACACATTTTACATCAGGAATGACATTCCTATCTTACTCGCAGCAAATATCTATTTTAAAATATTGTTGCAGGGTTGCATAAAAACTGAAAATGGACCCGTATTCCAGAATACCATATTAGGATATATTGTTGGAGGAAGTATTCCTGAAAAAGGTAATACATGTAACATTGTAACAAATTTAGTTAATATATCTGATGGTGAAAAGTTGATAAATGTAATGGAGCAATTTTGGCTCTCTGAAAAACTTCCTGAAGTGGAAAAATCCACAAATGATGAATTTGGGAAGGCTGAAAAAATATTTCAGGATTCTGTATCAGTAAAAGACGATAGATTTTATGTTGATATGCCTTTAGCTTTCCCGATGGAAAACTTAAACTTGGGTGACTCATTTTCGGTTGCCTATAATAGATTCATAATGTTAGAAAAAAGGTTACAAAAAGATCCTTTGCTGTTTGAACAATATAAAAAATTTATTGACCTATATCTGGAATTAGGACATGCAAGGACAGTTGATATTGAAAGTTATGACTTAAATGGTCCTGTGTTTTTTCTAGGACACCACTGCGTGTTTAATCCCTCGAGTCGCACCTCACACCATCGTGTGGTCTTTGACGGGTCAATGAGATCTAGAAATGGGACATCGTTGAATCAAGTCATGCTGAATGGGCCTGTTGTACAGAGTGAGCTTTTTGATATTCTTATTTTGTTCAGGACTTATCCATATATTTTAACATGTGACATTCAAAAAATGTTTCGCAATGTTTTTATAAATGAACATCAACGCGGACTTCAAAACATTTTATGGCGCGATTCGCCTAAAGACCCTATCAACTGCTTGCAGCTCCAGACTGTTACATACGGCTTGAAATCAAGCACATTTTTAGCTACAAGAGTTCTCAATGAACTAGCAAATATGCATAAGGATCAGTTCCCTTTGGCCGCACAGGCAATTTATAAAAATACATTTGTTGATGATGTGCTGACTGGTGCTGATGATGTAGAGACGCTTCAGGAGCTGAAAAATCAAATTGTAGAGCTTCTAAAATTAGGTAGTTTCTCATTACATAA
Source organism: Leguminivora glycinivorella (assembly GCF_023078275.1). Taxonomy (NCBI): domain Eukaryota; kingdom Metazoa; phylum Arthropoda; class Insecta; order Lepidoptera; family Tortricidae; genus Leguminivora; species Leguminivora glycinivorella. Next base: position 14,264,963 of record NC_062987.1, on the reverse strand, counting down.
ATGGTGCTCGAACGATTCTTCATTAATAGCTGATATACCAGTTGAGCACAGACAAATTGACAGTGTGGAGATCGGTCAAAATGACACTGTGAAGACTCTAGGTCTCACACTCCAAATTAATTCTGATAAATTGACTTTCTCTTGCCCTGCAATTGATGAAGCAACAATGCTCAACACAAAAAGAAAAATTCTCAGTTTTATAGGGAAAATGTTTGACCCACTTGGTTTAATAGGCCCAGTAATTGTGGTGGCCAAATTATTCATGCAAGAACTCCATAGCTCTTTGCCTAAAGATTGGGACTCTACAATCCCAAACGAACTGTTTCAGCACTGGTCTAAGTTTCTGAACAATTTAAAACAAATGGGTCAAATTAAAATAGATAGATGTGTAAAATTTAACTTAGTATCTCATGTAGAGTTAATAGGATATGCCGATGCATCCATAAAAGCCTTCGGAGGCTGTCTCTACTTAAGAGTCTTTATGACTGACGGCTCAGTTAGAGTGAACCTATTATGTTCGAAATCACGAGTGTCATCACTGAGCAAATCTCATACTATTCCTCAATTGGAGCTCTCTGCTGCTCTACTTTTAGCACAATTGTCAAGTAGAGTCAGTAACATTTTAAATGATCGAGTATCTCATAAAGTATTTCTCTATAGTGATTCCCAAATTGTTTTGTGGTGGATCAAGACAGAAGCAGCAAAGAGTACTGTATATGTAAAAAATAGAGTCAAGCAAATTGTAGAGCTAACTAAAAAATCACAGTGGTTATATGTTAGATCAAAAGATAATCCTGCTGATCTTTTATCAAGGGGAATTGAACCTCACAGGCTGCAGGAGTGTCATCTGTGGTGGCATGGTTCACCTAGTCTTAGCGATGTGAGCTATTCACATACAAATTCAGAAGAATTTAATTATGAAAATATTGAAAATATTATGCCTTTTACAGACTCGCATGAGACAGTCAGTGCACCTTCTGAAAATGTAAAGGGAATCTTGTGCCATGCTACAAATGTAGAGCCCCTAGATTTATTAAACAAATATTCTAATATAAATAAACTTCAAAGGGTGGTAGCTATTATTTATAGATTTTATAATAACTGCTTGAACAAAAATAATAAAATAACAAGCAGCTACTTAACTGCAAATGAATTGCGTGACTCTATGTTGAAAATTGTACGTTGTACTCAGGTAGAGCATTTAAGTAAAGAATTAGTCTTGCTCTCCAAAAATAAGCCTGTGACAATTAGCGATCAAATAGTATTTTTAGATAAATACAATGTCATTAGGGCTGTGGGAAGACTGCAAAATGCAGACAACTTGCCTTATGACAAGCGGCATCCTGCAATACTTCCAAAAAGCTCCTTTATTACCAAACTTATTATAGAACGGGAGCACTTAAGACTTTTGCATGGAGGTGCTAGACAAGTGTTAGGCTCTCTATCTCAGAGGTATCATCTCGTGAATGGTATACGAGAAGTAAAAAGGTCGTACATAAATGTATGAAATGCATACGAATGAAAGCTGAAGCAGCAAAGCAGTTGATGGGAGACCTTCCTAAAGAAAGAATCACACAAAGCAGACCCTTTCAGCATGTAGGAATCGATTTCTGCGGCCCCTTTAACGTAAAGGTGTCTCGCATCAGGAAGCCTGTTATCACTAAAGGCTATATCGCGCTTTTTGTTTGCTTTGCTGTAAAAGCGATACACTTAGAACTTGTTTCTGATCTCACGACCGAAACTTTCTTAGCATGTCTTAAGCGTTTTATTTCTCGGCGTGGCATGCCCACAAATATTTATTGTGACAATGCAAAAACCTTTAAAGGCGCTTGCAATACATTAAACAAATTGTATGATCTATTTTCCTCCAAACATTGTAGAGACTCTGTTAACGAATTCTGTTCAGATAGGTACATAACATTCAATTGGATACCGAGTTACTCACCAACGTTCGGAGGAATTTGGGAATGTGGAGTGAAAGGTTTCAAACATCACTTTAAAAGAATAGTAGGCAATTTGTGCCTGACCTACGAACAACTTAATACTGTAATCATAGAAATTGAAGGCATTATGAATAGTAGACCTTTACTCTCTGCTATCTCTAATGATTGTGAATATATTACCCCTGGACACTTCATTTGTGGCACAGCTTTGACGAGTTATCCTGAAATTGATCTCACTGAAACTTCAGTAAATAGAGTTTCATTTTGGAAAATGTGTACCAAGCTTAAGCAAGATTTCTGGAAAACCTGGTCTCAAACTTATTTAACTCAGCTCCAAAGCCGCCCAAAATGGAAATACCAGCAAACCAATTTAAAAGAAGGTGATTTGGTAATTGTAAAAGATATAAACACCTCTCCATTAAATTGGCCAATGGCTCGCATAGTAAAAACTTTCCCTGGTAGGGACGGATTAGTAAGAGTAGCTGATGTTAAAATCAATAATAAAATATTCCGTAGAGCCATTACCAAATTATGTCCTTTACCTGTGATGTAGAGCTCATATATTTTCTTATATTTAGATTTAATTGGCGGGTCCAACCTTTACTGTAATGTAATACTGCCTGGCCCCAACTATGTTTAATACAAAACATATAAAGTGTAAGCTTAGCTTAAGTATTTTTAGTTGTAGCAACATAATTTGTAGTTGCCTTATGTTTGCATCTGGCAACTCTCTCGCTTCTTCCGCGATCCAACCCGACGACATTGTACGCGACCACTTAATGTAACTTTAATTGTTTAAAAAGTTAATAAAACGTAATTTAAATTCAAAAAGCGCATTTGTTTTCTCCACATTCAATAAGTAAACCCAAGATTGTATTGTTGGAGGGGATCGTTATCTCAGAGCAGTCACGTCGTTGTTTGCTCCGTAAAAATTAATAAAGAAACAGTGTTCAAAGTACTTTTATCCGCAGGATTTATACGTCTTTTAGTGAAGTGTAACTTGAGAACTCAATTAGTGGTGAAAAATCTTTCAAAGAGTGAAAAAACTAACAGAAAACAGTTAAAACAAGGTGACAAATATCGTTGTGCCGTTCAAAAAATACTCACACACGTAAACATCTTGCAGTGTGTGTACAGTGTGTTCTCCAATCAACGCAACAGACGTCGTTTAAGCCACTCCTATTTTACACTTGCACTAATGGAACGCTAATTTTGTCGACTACGTCACAAGCTCGTTTGGCCTAGCGGGAAGTACAGCATGTCTCACTGGTGCAACGCCGTATCGATGCAAGTTCAAATCCCGCGCATGGACGCTTAACAATTTTTTTTTTTTTTTTTTTTTTTTTGGTCTTGTTTTTGTGTTTCTTCTTTTTTTTTCTCTTTGTTCTTTGACACTTTAATTTGCTTAAAATGGCGCCAAAGTTTATTAAATGCTCTAAATGCGGCGACAGTGTAAATAATCAAGAAACATTAAAATGTTTAAACTGCAAACGAGTGCTAGATTCAAAATGCTCAGGAAGGTCTGAGAAATTAGTTAGACTTATGTCTGTAGACAGTAGAAAAAATTGGATATGTAAAGAGTGTCTTCGTGTGTCTAACTCACCGGTCCAAATAATAACGAAAAAAACCCTTCCTATAAAAAGCACTGACGAGCAAAGAATCACATTAAGGAGAAAAGCATTAAAATCATCGGCAGCACTCCAGCTGAGTCATTCACCTGCGACGATAGAGTCGCGTGGGGAAAAACAAGGTGACGCTGGCATGTCACCGCCAACCTCAGCAACAGAGACAGCATCGGCAGCAGCGGCAATATCGGAGTGTAGTTCCTTGCCTGTAGAGCAAGATGTAACTGATAAGGTAGACAAGGAAAATATCAAGTCCCCGACAGCATCCTCTATACCGGAATCATCGGTGTCAAGCTCCCCACTTGCTCTAGAAGAACCCAAGTCGCCACCGCCAGAGTCGAGTTTTTCTCTCGCGGCGAAAATGCGGGTCAATAATGAACAAGAAGCAACAAGCAAGTCAACAGATAACACTTCACTATACCACTATCCAATATCTAATGAAAGCAAGCCAAATTCACCCGGCCCCTGTCAAAGTGCTGTCAGTACACCATCGCAGGCTAATATAACGCTGAGAAGACCTTTTCAAATCAGCCAGCCCCGAACACCAGAAATGCTATCTGGTTCAGACGATTCTCTCAGCTCTATTCATAGTAGCGACTATGAAGACCTCGACTCTGAAACAACATTGAACAACTGTAACAGAAGTTGCCCTGACGTCAGAGCCACAACTGAGGAGACACTTATAGAGTATAGAAATAAAATACATAGTCTAGAATTAAGATTACAAGCAGCAGAGCATGAAATTGAAAATCTTATCTTAGAAAATGGCACTTTAAAAAAACAAATTCTGGATAATGAATACACTATAAATAATTTGACACGAATATGCACTTCTACGTCAAAGAAAAATAAAAAAAATAAGTCACCGAAGAAAAATCGGAGTAGTGTCACATCTAATCTGAATAAAACAGACTTAGATGACATTAACAAGTCGGATGTGAATCTGTCACACATTCCTTCAAATCAAGCCCTACAGAAAGAGTGCCAAGTACCTCTACAGACCGATAGTTCTACAGTCTCTACATCTAACAAAAACAGTCACTGTGACGAATGTAAAGAGAACCAGCAACAAGGAAGCAACTGAATAAAATTATTAGCGACTCTACTCGTAGCGAACGTTACTCTATCCCAAAATTAACGCCCGATGAAGAAATGAATATGCAGTTATGTATTCTAAGCAATCAGAAAAATTGTAATATATTAAAAGCTGTAGAATGTGCCTTTCAAAGTAACACTAGGTATTGCCATTATGTTGTGCCAAATAGTAGTATAACTAACTTGTTAGTTGATTTGAACAAAAAATTGGATAACTTTACTATGGACGACTACTGTGTAATTTATATCGGTGAGGAGGATCTAAATGGGTCTGTAAATAGTATTCAATTAGTTAATTGTCTTCGCGAATCTCTTAAAAAGATAACACATACTAACAAAATAATTTGCCTTCCTACATACATATGTGGAGCACTTATTTACAATTACAAGGTAGAGCTATTTGGAAACCTATTAGCAATGGACATGCAGAGTAATGATTATGCATACTTGTTCGATACTAATAAAGACTTAACTCTCGATATGTTCTCGCATCGCTCTGGGAAGATAACCAAATCCGGTATAAGGTCTGCCTTTTCGAGTCTGAAACATTTTATAATGCAGAAAAAACAAACCTCGAGTAATTTAAATATAATAAGCTCCTGTGTCATTGAACAAGCCTCACCAAGAACCGAACCAGGGACAGTTGAAATGACTGAGGAGGTCGAAGCGTCCGAGGAGGAGTTTTTCGAGAGTGATGTGACACATATCCAAAATCTGCGACTATTTCATCAAAATGTAGCAGGAATACTTAATAAAAACGAATTATTTGAAATAACTATGTCAGAACTCTCAAAACAGATAGGTGAAATAGATTGCATTTGCATTACTGAAACTTTTATGAAACATGGATCTGAATCTAACTTGAAAATGTCCAACTATAATTTAGCATCATATTTTTCAAGGAAACATCAGCGGCGAGGTGGTTCGTGTATATTACTAAAGCACGGTCTAGAATATATACCACTAAAAATCGCAGCTAAATTATGTGCACCGCACTACTTTGAATGTTGTGGAGTCGAATTGACTAACTATAATTTAATAATAGTATGCATATATAGAATACCTAATCATAACATAGGGTTATTTATTCATAAGTTTAAACAATTATTAAACAGTCTTGTACGTAAAAAGAATAAAAAAATGATATTTTGTGGAGATTGGAACATAGATATTTTAAAAAATAATAGTCAAACAAAAGAACTAATATCTCTCTTAACGAAATTTGGATTAAATATTCATGTAAAGTCACCAACCCGAAAAAATCTTGTATTGATTTAATAGCTTCAAATTTGGATTTATCGAATGTATCATGTAATCTACATAACCTAGGCCTGTCTGACCACGATACTGGGCAGTCTATATCCTTTCAGATTTCTGAAAACTCGAAACCGAGACAGACCATAGAATACACTGAACAAAAAAGAGACTATAGTCAAGAAAATTATGATAAATTTTATAACTATATTTCATGCCTTTCTTTCAGCCAAGTTTTCGAGACATCAGATCTCAATAGAGCATTTGAAGAGTTTCATGACTTAATTATCTTGTTTTTCAACTTATGTTTTCCAATTATAACCATACTGGTAAAAAATAAACCTATAAAAAATAAATGGCTTACGAAAGGGCTAAAGAAATCATGCCTTAATAAAAGAAAGTTATACTTTAAATATCATAAAGAGCACACAAACAAAAAGTACAATAAACGAAAATATGTAGCATACTCAAAGTTGCTAAAAAAATGTATTCATAAGGCCCAGCAACTTAATAATATGTCTTATATCAATAATTCTAAAAACAAGGGTAGAGCAGCATGGAACTTAATAAAAGATAATCTTAACTTGAATATAAATAAATCAGAAATTGAATACATTACAATGAATGACACAATATTAGACGAGCCTTTGAAAATGTGCGAGATATTTAATGACTATTACACCAATAATTCAAATGATAGGATAAACTCTTACAATGGAAGTCCAAAAGTAAATACAATTCATAATAGTGTTTTTCTCTCTCCCTTAGATGAGTACGATGTGATCAAAATTATAAAATCATTAAATGATACAAACTCAACCGGATATGATGAGATTCCAACAAAACTTTTAAAATTATGTGCAGTACAAATAGCATCGCCCCTTAGCTACTTGATAAACTTATCTTTCGAGCAGGGTTGTTTCCCTGACCGCCTAAAAGTAACCATTATAAAACCTCTTTTCAAAAAGGGTGACCCGACTTCTATAAATAATTATCGCCCAATTGCACTAATACCCATATTATCAAAGGTCTTCGAAAAAGCTATGTATAGTAAAATAAACAATTTCTTCGACAAAGGTCATGTCATCCATCCAAATCAATTTGGCTTCAGGAAGGATACTTCTACATCTCATGCTTGCTTTACTTTGGTTAGACACATTACTCAATCACTTAATGACAACCAACCTATCTTAGCAGTTTTTCTGGACATGAGCAAAGCCTTCGACAGCGTCTGCCACAAAACTCTGCTAACTAAACTAGAAAATTATGGCATTAGAGGAAAGGCTAATGATTGGCTCAAAAGCTACTTATCTGAGCGAAAGCAATACGTGGAAATTACTAAAATAGTCCAGAAAAAGAAAACGACTTACAAGTCTCTACCAAAGACTAGTAATTGCGGTGTCCCTCAGGGAAGTGTACTCGGTCCACTGCTATTTTTAGCTTATATCAATGATTTGCCAAGCATATTAAAACATACATGCATTTTGTTTGCTGATGATGCTACTCTAATTATAAAGTCTAGTAATGATAGAGACCTAGAGAATGATGCAATTAATGAACTGCGTAACACGACTGCCTGGTTGGAAAATAACTCTTTAAAATTAAATTTAACTAAGACTAAAATTATTAGATTCAAAACTCGACATTCTACTATTACTGATATAAATGTACATATTGATAATTCGAATATAGAACTTGTTAATTCAACCACTTTTCTTGGTATCACTTTGGATGAACATTTAAATTGGTCTGCACATGTTGAAAATGTATGTTCCAGATTAGACCGATTTGTTTTTGCATTGCGCCGACTTAGATCTATAGCATCAAAAGAGGCTGCACTATCTGCCTATCATGGTTATGTGGCCTCAATTCTGCGGTACGGACTAGTCATTTGGGGTAATAGCACCGATATCCAAAGAGCATTTGTTACCCAAAAAGCTTGTGTTAGAGCTATAAGTGGTAGTGAATATCTTGCCCATTGTAAGCCAATATTCCAAAATCTCAAAATCCTCCCATTGCCCTGTCAATACATTTTTGAAATAACAAAATTTGTAAAAAAGCAGTCTCTCCTATTTCCACTTCACGATGAAGTAATAAATAAGCAAAGGCCCAGCAGAAGGCCCCTCCAGCTATTTCAACCTATGCAAAAGCTGAAAGTGTCAAAGTCAAATGCATACCATATGGCTATAAAAATATTTAATCATGTACCTGATGAGTTCAAAACCCTGCCAACATGCCAATTTGAAAAAAAAATGTATAAGTGGCTACTGCAAAAATGTTTTTACTCGGTACAAGAACTTTTTGAATGACTTTGCTGATTATGTTAACTATATTATATTACCGCTGCACTATATACAATAATTTTGGAATGTTTATATTGTGTTGATTATGATTAATGTTAATTTTATGCCATATTATCTTATTGCTGTACTTTATTCAATAATTTCAGAATGATTATTATGTTATGTTAGGTACTTAATTGATTATGTTAATTTTATGTTACATTATTTTCCCCTTCAACTTCATGTAAATATTTCTACGCCGTTGCATGCCGGCAGAATATGCTGTTCTAACACCTATTTTACTAACCAAAACTGTACCATATTCTCAGAAATAAATGATTATGATTATGATTATGATATCAAAGTAACTATGTAAATGACAACAAAATAAACATTCAAACGAAACGATAAGTTAAATTCCTAGTCGCTAAGAACAAAAGTTTATCGAAATTGGTGCATCTGCTAAAGCAAACAAACGCAGGCCACCAGTGGGGGGAGTGGGGGGAGGTTCGCCGACCGTTACCGCCGCGATAAACAAGACGAACCAAACCCGACCTTACCGTTCTTATAATAAACCACAATATAATATCAACACAAACGGTACGTGCTAACCGACGCATACTTGTTTCATTATTATGAATCTTTCCACGCCGTGTTATCAAATATGTCGTGGCAAGAACAAAACACTCGCGTAATTAAAAGAAAAAAGAACTCCCGCCGAAAATAGCCGCTTTTTGTTTTTAAATGGCAAAGGATTCTATTCTAGGGACCGATTTTTGAATTTGGAATGCACGAATTTGCCGTTCGAATCCAGGGAAAACGACGAAAAGCTATTTTTGAAAAAGGACGGCTAGCAATTTAAAATCTATTGGTAAAGACCACTCGTTTTCGATTCTATAATGTAGTAGAATTTATATCGTTAGAGTAGTGGAGATATTATTGAACTAATTTCGCGAAATCGAATGGTCGTCATTCAAAAATCGGTTTCCAGTTCTGCCAGGTGCGGCGTACAGGCGGAACGGTACGCATGCCATATTGATGTAATCGCGATGTTACGTTGGAAAAAACTCACTAGAGCAGGGAAAGTGACGCGCCTTGAGATCGTGAAAGGTACTTACACGATCACCACTATAACTTGACCTCTCTTCCCCCTCTACCGATGTATTCGCACGTGGCAAGAGTGAGGAATTAAAGAATCGGTAGTGGATCTCCGCAATTTGGTTTTCTGAACTTACGACACCGCCGAACGTTAGGAATTCGAACTACTTTCGCGTAATGTCGGTGGAATACGACGGCCTACTTAGCGAGTTTCGGTATTTGATGCGACAAATATCATCTCTGTTATTTCGAAGTCTCAGACTACTTATACCGTGAGTTTTGACGTTTTTTAATAAGCTACTTTTTAGAGTAAACGCTATGGAATTAGATTATTATTTGTGTGGTGAAAGTGTTACTTACTAGAACCAAAAATTACGTACATTTTCCAAAAATTACGTGATGTTCGCTCTAAAATGACAAATACGTTTGATGGTAGAAGCAGAGGTTCAAGCTATAAATTAGATCAGAGAGGCCAATTTCTGAATTTCTAACGCTTGATTTCGTCAATCGAAAATCCGTAGAAAACGGCGGAATGATACCTTCTTCTTTGATACGTGCGATAAAAATTTAGATATTATGATAAATATGTACCTAATCGAGCGTTCAACATTCAACAATCACCTCAGATTCCTGAATAATACAGATCTAATTCACTGCCTAAACTATTATTAAAAATAAATTAATATTGTATTGTAAACACAAAACCGGACTAATTCCAATACAATGTAAAACTAAAGTCTATGTCAAAATTCTGGGATTAGTTGCTAAAGCGGAACACGGACCCTCATGAGCCGCGACAAAAAAGCATATTATATTCAGAATACCTACTCTGAAAGTAGAAGGCTGAAATAGTATTTCAGTTGTGTAAAATAGGTTAGCGTTTCAATCGAATTTCCTATTGTTATTTGTATAAAATCCATTTATTTTACATACGTGCCTTTATACTTTTCTCTTAATTACGAGAGTGGACGAATTAAAATCGAAAACTATTTGCCTACGAAGCGGCGGGCGATATCAAAGGGTTGTATTTCAGTTAAAATATTCACATTTCACCACTCAGTAATATTGAAATGTGTATGTACTGAAACCGTAGAAAAGGTAAATAAATGTAAAAATTCGCGTTCTTTTTTAATTGGTTTACAGAGTTCGATTATATTGGATGGTTACAATCAAGAACTTTTATAAAGTAAAAATGTTTTTTTGAAAAATAAATGAACGCAAAAAAAATACAAGATATTCTGAATGTGTCACATAAATGTATGATAGTAGAATAATTATATTAGAATTGGTAACTAGTTTTGGAATTAATGAAAATTGCCATAAGATACTAAGTGGAGCTATATTGTTTTTCACGCAAAAGAGGTACAAGTGTTTCTCAATTCACCCAGTAGTGACTATTATCAATTAAGTGTCCCGATATAACCTTGACCGCATTAGTAAGTAAATAAATACCATATTAATAACATCGCATTAAGCCGCAACCAACTGTTGTTGTTAGCATTCTTCACACAAATATTTTCTGCACTCTTGCAGCGAAATAACACTTTAAACTTTACTAAACAAAGTTGCCTCCAAGTCAAATAAAAATAAAACATACATAGGATTATGTGCGAAAGCTTCAAATCACGTTCCTTATTCAATTATTCTAGGCAATACGTAGTTAATATAGTATAACCGATTAACAAGCCATCTACACAAAATTAATACATCCGATCTTCAAACAGAGACCGTGTACCTGTCTCCCTTGGACCCTCAATCGGACTTGTTCGCAGACGCCTCTAAACACCCTACTTGCAGGCAAACCAGTCCACGTATTCAGTTCCGGACAAAGAAAACAGATTGAAATCGCACGCGGCGTCGCCCGACCAGTCGACCAACTAGTCGACTCACCACCTAGTTGGCATACTCGTTGGTAAACCGATCTGAATACGCAGCTATAAGTTAAATTTACGGTGCTGAAGTGAGGATATAATAGATGTTGGTGAATTTGCTAAAATACAACCCCTTTTTTATGAGTTCCGATCTTGGTAGGCTTATTGGTTGTTGCTAAGTCGATTAAAACCGTTATTGAGACGTTGTGAATGTTAGAGTCCATATAAAAGCCGTTGTGTGAGACCTACCTGTTTATTTTAACGTTAGTATTTAAATGTTAATAATGATAATATGACTGACCTACTTTCATAAATTATCTCAAAGGTGGTCAATTATTGTGGGTAAAAAAATACTAAACAATTTCATAAAACTCACAAACACATGTTTGTGAGTTTGTTTGCACTACTCAAAAACGTACAGAATGATTTGGGGTAGAAATATCAGGTAATATATGGGTAATATAAAATATTAGGTGATATTTTTACCTCAAATCTTTCTCTACGTTGTTGAGTCAAAAAAACTATAAAGATAAAGTTTAAATAAGCGTGGCAAGCAGAATTTCTCTATATTACGATGCCCAAAATACCTAATAATTAATGAAATTGTTCTATTACCACTGTAAAGCTAATAACACAAACTCCATAGGTGTATTATGTGTTCACTCCACTGAGGAGGATTACAATTTCAGGAATACGATACTGATATTTTATTAATATGGTGCATCTCGCTTACACGCTTTTGAACAAGCGGGAAGCAAGGTTAATGTAGGACGAGTAATGTATTTTTAAAAGTCGAATTCGCCAGTCCCGGTAGTAAAAGCGAGGTGTTTTAAATAGTGGGCCGGCCAAGTTACTTCTATTTAATGTGAGAATAAGTGTTGGTTATCCTGTTTCGGGCGTTTTTTAGTGACTTGCGGTGTTAATTTGTAAGTAAAAATAGGACATTACGATACAAGTGCGGAAAATAGGTCGCCGTGTTTTAATTTATCGCCACTCGTTTAAAATTTCCTCTTCGCACGTGTATTGTACGAGTTGTGTTTAAAATTTCTACATACAATACTTCTTTGCGCACAAGTGCGATAAAATAAATGCCACCAAGTATTTACATTACGGAAAAAACGCCTTTACTTACTATTTATCCAATTGCATTTACCGTTACAATTGAGTTGACCTATTTAGTTTTATAGTACATAACCTAACACCATAAATTAAACGTTTTCGAATTGTATTTCTGTGTAGGAGGCCTATACCCAGAAGGGGTCCTAACGCATAAAGGCTTTTTTTCTGTGTTATTTTATGCATCTTCCTTAAAATTAACTCGCGTTGATTACTGCATGCTAAATTTTAGTGAAAATCGTGAGGGATATCAAAACCAGTTTAAACTTTAAATTGTTTGTTCAGAATCAATCTGCGTAATTCGAGGTGAGTCTCGTGAATCGCAATCAGAATGTTTCCGAGTCTTTTATTACACTAGTATGTTCCTAGACAAGAATGAGAAGTATATATGTATGTATGTATACGTCGTCGCTTAGCACCCATAGTACAAACTTTGCTTAGTTTTTGGCTAAGTTGATCTGTGTCAGGTGTCCCCAATATTTATTATATTTATTATTTATTTACAATGCCACCAGACATCGTAACTTTTCCAGCAATTTTGGTGCAGGCTTGTAGCGATAAAGGAATATAATATACCTATAATGTCCGAAGCCAGCTGGAATTAGGTATTACTTAATTGGGATTAATAACTGTATAACCTTACCACAAAATTTAAATTTTGAAAAAAAAAACCGACATATTTTAGTGGACCCATTTTCGTCAAATATGACTAAGAACACTCCCGACTAGTTAATTCAGTTTTCATACAAAAAAAAACGAAATCTAAATGGGTTCATCCGTTTGGGAACTACGATGCCACAGACAGACACACACACACAGACAGACACGTCAAACTATAACACCCCGTCGTTTTTTTTATATCACGTCGGTGGCAAACAGGTATACGGCCCGCCTGACGGAAAGGTCACCGTAACCTATGGACGCCCGCAACTCAAGGGGTCACATGCGCGTTGCCGACCCATTAGAAACTTGCGTCGGCGGTTAAAAAAGGAGGGTGGTGAAATTATTAACCCGTCAGAACATGGGATAATTTTAAACCCGATACAATACAACAAAGAACAAAGTATCTAGTTACATAACAGCCTTGGAGAGGCAAGAAAGAAGACGTCCTTGGCCTTAAGTATTTGCCGATCCCAGTGGCGTAATCAATTACGCGAGTTTTCAACTTTTCATAAAACGCTAGCGAATATTGTATAAGCGCTGTGGGATACAAATAAATTGTAATTCTGTATTAGGTAACTTTCTCATTTAAATACGAATAATAGTATAATTCAGATTTACCGGAATACGGACCGATATAAAATAAATAAATATTATAGGACATTCTTACACAGATTGACTGAGGCCCACGGTAAGCTCAAGAAGGCTTGTGCTGTGGGTACTCAGGCAACGATATATATAATATATAAATACTTATATACATAGAAAGCATCCATGACTCAGGAACAAATATCTGTGCTCATCACACAAATAAATGCCCTTACCGGGATTCGAAACCAGGACCGCGGCGTAGCAGGCAGGGTCACTACCGACTGCGCCAGACAGGTCGTGTGCAATAGTTGCGGATAAAGTATCAAAAATATATATCCGCAATCCACAACCTTACTATTATAAGCAAAAGTCGAAGTAAGTAAGATGTTGATGTAGCGTAGGAACGCCTGACTGAAAACAGGCGGGCTGTCGATCACATGGTGCGCTCATTCAGCCCAATCGACCAAATCTTCTCGTCTTCTCTTCGAAGAAAGTAAAGTCGTGTATACATATTTCTGGCCCTTTGTTCGCATCTATATTTACCTCGAATGTACCACTATGAGTTCAGAACGAGAACGCTACACAACATGTATGGAGTGAACAGGCCCTTTGACGGTTACTTACTAGAACATACAAATTTCATACTTAGGGCCAGTTGCATCTACCACATTTGACAGACACATCATTGTCACGCAGCAGACGACTATGGAGCTTCCCATACAATAAAATTTAACGAACGCTTTAACGGTGACCGACGGTTTGATGCAACCGGCCCTTATACACGTAAAGTCTCGCTATCTAGTAATGCATTCTGAACCTATGGTAGCACGGAATTAACCATTATGTCGTTTTCTAGTAATACATAGTTAGTGTTGTACTTTAAATACATTATATTTATATACAGACTTAATATATCTGGAGCCTCTAATCGTATGTATTAGACATTCTTAAGACGCTACAGGAGGGAAAATGCTACAATGGAAGGGAGCCCCCCTCTGAATATGGGAATTTTATTTAAATATACCAGTGTTATTGACTAAATTTATCGAAAAAAAATTGTCCATTCAGAACAACTCAGTTAAAAGATATTGCGAAAAAAATCTTTAATATCGAGGTTTCGCTCTCGACTGTTTCCTCCTCCAAAACTTAATCATTCGTAACAAAATTTAAGAATCTGAATAACAATGAAATAATCTGTGTTAGACCGTTTAGTTTTTTTGGCTAATTGTTACCAATATTGAATACCACACCTTTTTTTGCGCCATAATCAATAAGGCCGTTTTTGGAAATTTTTGATGGGCTCTAGCGTCTTTAAAAATAAGAATATCAAAAAAATCAACACGGTCCGACACAGATAAAAATAATAATAATGTGTGTTGAAAAAAAACATTGCTCTATCTTCAAAAACCAGGGAGGAAATAGCCGAGAGCGTTTGTATGGAGAATTGACCCCTCCTGTATCGTCTTAAGAGGGCTTTCGTGTTAAAAATAGTGAAATCGCAACCGAGCGCTCGATCATACCGTGTGTGGTATCAAATTAAAGGGCTTTGCGAGTAGTTTATAAATATATATCACATTATAGGAATTTTTCTACTTGGTCTAACAAAATATGAGAAAATGTCCAAAACTGGTAATAATTGTACCGGTGAAGGCTCGTTTTCAAAAAATTGGCAAAAATCAATAATAGCAATTTATAATCACTAAGGCATAACAGCAATTTAAGTAAACGTTGCAGATTCATTTAGTACAAAAGTTACTTCGATGTGATGTAGATTTTCAAAGAAATTGTCACTTAATTTTAGGTAATTTCTGAAAAAAATTGAATTCGCCTTAGGCTAGTTTACTCTTTTTCAAAAACTTAAAATAAAAATCTAGTCTGAAATGATTGTGGTACAGGATATACGAATTATAAATTTACCCGTTTTAATATTCAAAATTGTCCAAATTTTACAAATAAGATCGACTGATTCAGCTCTATACGTGCGTTTTTCTAAACGAGCATTAGAGAAAAATTCATAATTAATTTAGTGAGTTAGTTTTCAAAAATCCAGTCTTATAAAAATCAAGATAATAAGATGCTCTAACTGGAACTTGAATTAAATAAATCTATTGGATAACGGAAAGTGTAGTATTTCACCGACTAAAACTATCAATTTTACATTATTTTGACGTTTTTTTTGAAAGCAGCCTTAATAACAGAAAATAAGATATCTTCTAAAAATTAAACTCAAGTCTGTAAAGCAGACAGCAACGAGGGCAAAATACAATAAGGCAAATAATTAAGTACCTAAGGTAATTTATTTAATTTAGCCCTGATTCCTTCTATTATGCCTTATTTCTACCTTTCGACATACTTCGCTAAATTACTTGAGCCTTGAAGAGTGTTTTAGCTATACCTTTTATTCAAAATAAATGTATAAAATGTAAATATGTGTAAAAATATACTACTACTATTACTAATAATATTCCACTCAGGCGTTGGGCGGATGACATAAAGAGAACTGCCGGCATGGGATGGCATTATTTAGCCCAAGATCGAGAGGCGTGGCAAACACTGGAGGAGGCCTTTACCCAGAAGGGGATCCCAACATAAAATAAAAAGTGAAACGAAATATATTTAATTAATTATATACTTTTACAGAGTAAAATGTTTATACAATTAGATGTAAGTGTTTAGCACGCAACACAGGAAGAAGGGATAGTGAAATAAAGGCTATTTTATTTTAATTTTATTTATTACTAATATTATAAATGGGAAAGTATGTGTGTCTGTTTGTTTGTCCGTCTTTCACGGCAAAACGACGAGCGACGAATTAACGTGATTTTTAGGTGGAGATAGTTGGAGGGATGGAGAGTGACATAGCTACTTTTTGTCTCTTTCTAACGCAGCCGAAGCCGCGGGCAAAAGCTAGTATGCTATATTTTTAAAACCTGTACAAATGAACAAAAATGTACAAGTTTTTAGAAAGAAAGGCTCCACCTTCTTCCATATTAATGAAGGTACTGGTAAAAAGAAGGAATCGTTTAATTTTTTATCATCATCATCATATTATTTAAGAGCCAGGCTCTTGTCTGTGGAGTAATCGCCATTCCGTTCTTTTCTCTGCCGCTTTTTTGAGGTCCTGATACGTCACTACGTTGGTCTTCTCTTTAAGTTGGTCTAAAAACGCACGCCTCGGTCTTCCCCTGCCTCTCCTCTTTTCTATTCGCCCTTCGATTATTGATTTTAATTGAACAATATTATCTACTACAAATTATTGTACTAGTTTTACTTAAACATCTCTATGAATAGATTTTTTAATTTAGCTATAAGAAGTACAAGAATATAATACAATTTTCGATATAAAAATTACAGACTAAAATCTTCAAAATAAACTAAAAAAAATCCTAATAGGCATGTTCAAGTAAAAAAAAAATTGTTGCCCTTTATAGTTTGCCAAGAGTGGCACTGAAACAAGATGTTTCATGTGCTCTGCCTACCCCTTTAAGGGAATACAGGCATGATTATGTACGAGTATGTACCTATGTATATTGATTAGTTTTTCCCTCACGCACTTGTGGCGCTGAAATCGTCCCAGACTAACAGACAGACGTCTGCCGACCCGGGTCACTGCACTCTATACTTTTCGGTCACTGAAACATACCCTGTAGCGATTTGAATAGAACTCGCAACTTGGATGCGTTTTTATGATTGTATGTAAAAAGCAGTGTAAAGGATTTTATAATGTTTTCCCCTCAATAGCTCGGAAACACGTGTTTTGTCCTTTCATACCAGCGGGTAAAAACGCATTTTATCCACTAGTGGGTGAAGTCATTTGACCTTGAATAACGTCAAATTAGCTGCTTTAAAAATTGA
This sequence comes from Leguminivora glycinivorella, assembly GCF_023078275.1. Classification (NCBI taxonomy): domain Eukaryota; kingdom Metazoa; phylum Arthropoda; class Insecta; order Lepidoptera; family Tortricidae; genus Leguminivora; species Leguminivora glycinivorella. The sequence continues at coordinate 14,247,573 of NC_062987.1, read as the reverse complement.
TAAAAGTAGGTGAATTTAGTAATAAAGATGATTTAACACCTGTGGAACTACTGGAAGCGGTGATAAACGCATTTTTTGCTTTGTAGTTTCCTCGCTATAGCGAGGGGAAAAGTTTTGTGTTACACTCGGATGCTAATGTATTTTACTTCTCGTGTGTTTAAAAACTCGCAAGTTCAGGATTCTATTCTCGAACCACTCGTTTCGCTCGTGGTTCAACTATACAACGTACCCGTTCACTTGCTCGTTTTTCAATTCCACACTCGGCGTTAAAATACTACTTTGCCCCCTTGTATAACTATTATACGCAAATGAATAGATTTAAAAAGAACTCAGTCTATTTCCGAACAGCGGAATTTTTGTAATATACCTAAATATAATATTTCGAAAGAAATTGCGACTCGGGGACAATTTTCAACTGATTGATTTATTAAGTTGAGCGTGAGATATGTACTCGTATCCATTGAGAACGCGTGTCATACATATATTATATACCAGTGGACACTCTAATAGTGGTGCATTGCAGGCCTTTAAGATGGGTGTACGCTCTTTTATTGAACGTTTGATAGTCGTGTAGGCCCAGAAATACCGCCGCAGGCGACAGTTAATTCCACAGGTTTAGCTGTGTCCTGTACAAAATTTGTTATAAAAATCAAGTGAATTCAAAATGAACTGAAATGAAGTTTAAGAGCACTGCAATACTTATGACAAAAGTCACTGAAATAAGATGTAGGCATAGAACATATTAAAATATTTCATGTACATATTAGTATATTATATTGTACAGTCAAGTGCAAAAATACGTATCGAAATAATCGTCTCATAAATATGGTACTACGCTCTTATTACACCGGACTAAGATGCTATAGGACATATTTTTGAGTAAGATGTGTACACCCATATTTTTACACTTGACGGTATTATAATTATTTATAAATTTTTTTATTTAATTAAAAAGTAACACAGCATTACAGTTTACAACAAGGCACTGTGAAACTACAAAATACAAAACAAGACACAAACGATAAATAATTAAAAAAAAAACATATTAACACATTTGCGGACGCTCAGTCACCCCTCTGGGACACTAGTCTAATATTTTGTATGGGAATTTTTCGACTGCTATAGCATACCTGTCCTTAGACAGCTTATATTAGGGTTATTATGTGACGAGGAACGCTATAGCATTCGGATGCTATAGCATACCTGACAAAATACAGAGGTAAAATGTGATCTTATGTGATACCGTATGCTATAGCATACGATGCTATAGCATACCGTGACACAATAGTGAGTCAAAATGTGATCTTATGTGACACCGTATGCTATAGCATACGATGCTATAGCAAGTATAGCATACCGTGACACAATACTGAGTCAAAATGTGATCTTATATGACACCGTATGCTATAGCATACGATCCATATATGGTGATACAGCAGATTCATTCTGTAGAATCATATCAAATAAAACATTTAGTGTTTCTGGCTGCGGGGATGATGCCGATAAATAAAAGTATAAAGCTTGTTCACGAATACAGAGTTTTTTGATACAAGAAGAATTGTCTAAATGTGTATCTCTGACAGACTCTTTTGGAGTATCTAACTTTCGTCAGAACTGTAGTCCCCCGTTTCATCATTGAGACTAGAATACTGTGTGTTCAAACCTGCTGTTGTATAGGTGCCAAAGGCCTCCGTTTGGTGCGATGATTTCTGGGTAGAACTCATCCACTACCTCTCACTACGCGATGATTCGCCCAGCTTTACGAGTATATACTTTTTACAAGCATCAGTTAAACACCAACAAAATTCACTCAAAAATACATAATTTAACGTAAACAGTCAGTATCAACCAGAAATAGGGTTTAATTCACAATTATATGAGCAAAGCAATGACTAAGTACGAAGGAAATTACTCGAATAATAGGTATAAACATGCCTCAGTTTTCTTAATTTACCGTAACCAAAACCACGGTGTATTATTATAAAACGACAGTGGACATGTTTATTAACAAAACCGCAATAAAAAAATATATAGAAACTGTAAAAATCATTACTTATGATTTTTTAAACAATCCGTAAAATTGCGTTTGCGCTCGAAATTTGGCCACATTTCACGGGCCAACTCCCGGTGACACTCGCGGGGCTACTGAGGAAAGTTCCATACAAAGACGTATTCTATAGCATACGCGTCACAAAAAGGTGAACTCGATTTGTGACGCCACAGTATATTTTTTAACTGCGATAAAACTATGTAATGTTGCAGTAAAGAGTATTCTATCTATCTATCTATCTATGCATACTATGATTCTAGTGAATGGTAGAGGAAATGTTGATGAATAATATTATACTGTGACCAAGGCAGATAACTAAGCAAACAGACGCAGAAATTCAAACCAAATAACGGATTCTATAGCATACGCGTCACCAGAAGTAGTACAAAAACGTATGCTATAGAATACGCGTCCGCGAACGTGTAGCATTAGATTTGGGCTACGACGTGACGTAACAGCGTGACTCCGTTGCGTCGTCTGATTTGGTGTAGGATTCGGCAGGTTGCCGCGGAACCGCCGAAATACCACACCTTTAAACCTACATACTTAAACTTACATTGTTAGCCCCTTATTCATAAACTAACTCAAAAGTTATCAAGCCGATAAAACTCTTTTGTCCTTTTCTATCACACCAATACGTCGGAAAGGGACAAACGTACTTTATCGGCTTGATAACTTTAGAGTACGATTATGAATAAGAATGTTAGTATCTTATTTTTCTATTTTAATTATAAAATGTTTTTAAACTTTTTGGTTATTTAGGTATAGCATTCATGTGCATTTTAAACTAGATTATCATCGTGTAAAATCCTGTGTAGCTGTACCCGCTAGCTGGTGTGGCACCTCCCGATGTCCGTAGAGAGGTGTCCTGCGCCGTCGAAAAACACAAACAGGAGAACGACCAGCGCCACCCCTTATATGGATATATCCCGCCTGCTGCCCGTCTTAAAAGCCGCAGAAGCTTCATGCGGAACACCAGCCCCTTGCGGGGCGAGCCGTCTGATGTGCGCCGCTCGCTGTGGCAGACCCGTTGCCCTCCACCAGACGTATACGTGTAAGCCTCTGAGCAACTACCGCCTGGCCATAAAGAACCTTGGCCAACTTGGAAGTCCTTAAACAGGCTCAGGTCCCAAGTTGGTCGCTGTAAGCAAAACATGGCCAAATGGGGATTGCTCCGCAGCCCTTCGACCCAATGCACCTGCGACACAGCGCCGCAAACCATGGCGCACCTACTGGCTTGCCCCGCGTGCCCGCATCACTGCTCGGAGCTCGACCTGAGAGACGCTACACCCAGGGCTGTTAATGCTGCTGCCTATTGGGCATCTACTGTATAAGAAAGGAACCTCGACACGATAAGAAGAAGAAGAAGAAGATCGTGTAAAATCTACGTTTCTGAGCTTTTCTCGCTTTTATAAAAGTGTGTCAGTAAAGTCTGTTACTACAATATGCTAGATGTTAAATAAAAGCTTGTAAAGTAGAACATTTTTTTCATTAATGAGAACTATTTTTTTCGCGTCATAAAAAAATATCTTACTAAAATTTTGTAATATTTCATTAATTTCCAGGTCTCTTTAATGCAATAGTAAATAGGTATCTCATAGGTAAGCGTGCTCCACCGTAGACCGCATCATCACTTACCATCAGGTGTGATTGTGGTCAAACGTCTACCTATTCATACTAATTAAGAAAAAAAATGTATTACTGAAAAGTTAATTAATCACAGTAGCAGGTGACAAATAAATCATGAAAAATCAAATATGTACATCAAATTAGTGAAATATTACTTTCAATAAGTTTTTTAAGAAAAAACTACACATGAACAGACTATACACATTAACATAAATACACCGTCCGGGGATTATATTACAAATTTACTTCAAATCTTCAAAGAAAAGCTTAAATATTGTTTCCTGAATTCATGTTTCGGGAAAGCCTTTTAATAATATTTAAAAAATCATGTGTACACTTTACAACTCTTACAAGCCAATTCGAAAGTACACTGGTATCAAAATTATATGTATTTGAATTATGATATTTATGAGTAGTTATAGTACGGATCACCCTCGTAAATACTTGTAAATACACACCGGTAACTCGTAGCATTTTGGTGGCACTTGACAGAATAATTGATTTTTCAGAAAAGATTAAATAATAAATAATTATTCCCTACATGGTAAGGCTTTATTAAATAAAATAAAAATATTCGAAATATCCGTATTATCTGGATATCCGGATAATCAAATTCCAAGTACCTATTCGAATTATCGGGGTAGAAAATTGGGCGGTTGATTGCTAGCCCTACTACATTAAGAGAGCATTCAGAACTCCTATTCAGAGATTTCAGAGCTTTTTTACCATTACGTCAGTGGAGGTTGAAAGCTCGTTTTCTTAAACACAAAGTGGATTTTCTCAAGCACTAGTGGCCTAGCGGTAAGAGCGTGCGACTTTCGATCCGGAGGTCGCGGTTTCGAACCCCGGCTCGTACCAATGAGTTTTTCGGAACTTATGTGCGAAATGTCATTTGATATTTGCCAGTCGCTTTTCGGTGAAGGAAAACATCGTGAGGAAACCGGAATAATTCCAATAAGGCCTAGTTACCCTTCGGGTTGGAAGGTCAGATGGCAGTCGCTTTCGCGAAACTAATGCCTAGACCAAATCTTGGAATTAGTTGTCAGAGCGGACCCCAGGCTTCCATGAGCTGTGGCAAATGCCGGGATAACGCAAGGAGGATGATGATGATGAAAGTGGATTTTCTCAAGTAGAAGACGTAGGCTGACTTGTGAACATTTAGAACAAATATTAATTGTTTATCACGAATGTCATGATATATTAAATGATTAACATTCCTTCTTTTCATTGGTTTCGTTTTTCTGACTCGCAGGCACAGGGAAAACATTGTCACATCACTATCACTAGTCAATTGTCAAGTGCCACCAAAATGCCACAAGTTATGTCTACTTATAAATCTTATAATCAGACATTGTAACTTTTCTAACAATTCGGTGCCGCATAGTAGAAGTAAAGGAATGCATATGTACTACAACCGAATATACAACCAGATCCTCCAGTATATTAAAAATGAACACAAATATGTTAACTTTGTAAATAAACTCAAAACTTATCTTGTTAATGAATGTCCATATACTCTCCAAGAGTTCATGGACAATTAAATAACTTATTTAATTATTTATTTATAATTATGAAGCCTTAATACTTAAGTTTTGTTTTTGTATCGTATACCTATAATAGTTTCTACTATATGTGACCTAGTAAAATGTGTAGTGTTAGTTGTTTAATGTAAATGTAGTTATAGCATAAAAATATATGTTGCCACGCCATAAGAGGGTCCATGAGCACGTATACCTACTTTGTAACATCTTATAACACCATGGATGCAATAAATAGATATGAATATGAATATGAATATGAAAGTGCATGGAGAAATTATGAATGAATTCATTGATAAATTCCCCATGCACTTTTGCAGCTGATAGTACATGTATTTTCTAGGTAGATGATCAATTAAGGCTCATTGTACTGTTATTTATCCTAATTAACTATTAAAACTGGCTTCGGTTAAATATATTCTTGTACCAAAATTGCTAGAAAAGTTACGATACATATAATCACGCTGTATCCCATAAAGGTGTAGGCAGAGCACTATATACTAAGTTTCAGTGCCACTCTTGGCAAAAAGGGGTTGAAAGAAATCCAAATTGTGACATTGTAGTGACAGGTTGCCAGCCTCTCGCCTACGCCACAATTTAACTCATATCCCACAGTCGACTTCTACGACACCACAAAAAAAAAACTTACAATGTCTGCTTATAATTAAGTACGAGCAAACAGAAACGATATCTGAATGAAGTTAGTAAAAATTGAAAATAAATAAATATTTGTTTAGTCTTGTTTGAAGCGTATATGGGTAATTGAACACAAGAAACGTGACAAATATTAATAGAAAAAGAAGAAATAAACTCAATTATATATATTACATTTTATATTATTAACTTTAAATACGACATCCACCTTAGGTTAATTAGGTATGTATGCTCACTTGTATATTTATAGACTTATTTATATTAATGTCTAGATTTAGTTCTTTAGTGCTTGGTGCTATAAAAATAATAACGTTAATTTATATTAGACTCTCATTCGTACTGTTGAGATTAAGTAAAGATTTTTTTTTAAATTAAGCAATTTGTAAATGCTGAAATTCGTGAGATACGTAAGTAGTTACTAGTTACATTAAATGTACCTAAAAGATTTTGGTAGTTTTAAATAAATTGTTTGTAAAACCGAAATAAATTGTTTGTTGTTTAGTAAGATTTTCTCTTTATGAAATATACAATATATTTAACAAGATTACTTCAACAAATAGGTAGGACGAGACAAACGATTTCATCCAGGTATAAGTATTATTAGTTTTTCATGAAAATAAGGTAGTTAGATACATTACTCTATAGGTACGATACAATAATATAACTATGTCATGATACGGGCAAGGGCAGCATCCGCTCGGTGTACCCCTTACATTTCATTAAAGTGTCAAAAGGGCCTCTACGCGTTGGCTTCGGCCCCGCGCACGCCTCCCAAAGGTCCGGAACACCATTGTTCCGTGATGGGAAAGACATAACTATGTCATATAGATCTAATATTATGTCAGTGTTAAAAATACATTTTTGAAATGATTACGTCACTTTTGTTGCTAGCATATAAGCATATTACTTATATAAGCATATTACTTATATTGGCGATCCATACTCTGTCGTAAATATATCAATATTATCTTTACATTATAGTCGCGCCAAGTATACAAATAATTCCGAAAATAAAAATTGTAAATCATAATGTATTGACTAAATAATATACAAATATACATGTAGCTTTGTAATAGGCATATATAAGCGCCCTGTGTCGAGCAAGGTGGGCGGTGCGAAAACCAAAGTGATAAATTTGGCACATTATTCACGGAAACCTCATCTCCCGTAAGATTTTTCGATTCAGCACTGTCAAGTACAAAGGAGAGTGGGAGAGAGAACATAACATAGGTTATGTTATGATTAGATAATATAATATATAGTATTTATACATAATATATCGATTCACCGATATAATACATAATATAGAAATAAATTAATAGTTTAAAAAACACTATAAAACACGCTTTTATAAATGCACGTAAAAGCCAAAAATAAATTATGGATCGTTCAAGTTGTCTCTATTTGTGAGCTGAAGTTTAAAAACTATGTGCTTTTAATTATAATATTTGATTGTAAAAGCGTGGGGCGCTGGAACAGGAAAGACTTTTTGTATAACTTGCTGATAAATCAAATTATGCTATGTTACGGGAAGGAGGTTACACAGATTGACGCGCTAACTGGAGTTGCAGCATAACTAGTAGGTTCTACATTAAACAGTCAAATCAATTAAAAGTCAGTGTTCAAAGTAGGTACCAGTTTGTCGAACTCAGACAAAATATGCGCTAGTAGCGAGGAGAGTCGACAGTCACCGACACTTAGAACGCCGCTTTTTTCCTGTAATCAAAGTACGAAAGGGGAAAGTGTCTACGGTGACAGGATGCAGAGTTCTTGTTCGTGGGCGAGATATCTGTGGTTCTCTTTGGTAACCCTTAGGTGGCATATCGTCCCCTTACTGCAAATACCGACTATGTGCAAAAAAGTGATTTTGAGATAATGCGATTTTAATGTTTGAAGGTACGATTTCATATGAAAACATGAAAAAAATTACTATTTGTATACAGAATTCTACAGCCAGTATTGTCTTGTTTAATACTTAATCGTAAAAAATGTCGAGGCTGTATTTAATTTCCGATAAAACTACGATTTAAAAAAAATAGTAGCAAACTTAGTTGGTTTTTCCTGTAGAAATAAAAATTTGTATATTTCTCTTATTAATACATATAAAGCAGTGTTTCCCTTTGATTAAGCTTTGCTTTTCATACACTTTACTTATGATTTGCAAAAAAAGAAAAAATATTCAAAAGTTTTGAACTTATTTCCAAATATATTAAATATTCTCAATGACATAGGCGGTTTTAGTTGCAGGAAATTTAGCTGCTCTAATTTTATGTTACAAAACTTCACTTATCATTGTTAATTAAAGTGGTACATTTGTAATAAAAAGTTTTTTAACATTACTAACCATTAATAATACTTTATTTGAGGTTTTGAAGGGTAATTCTCAAAAAAAATTTTTTGAAAAAAATCCTCTTCAACCGGTTTTAGAAGATTTTTCACAAAATACTTTAACCGATTTTAGTAAAATTTAACAAGAAGTAACGCAATAGCATTCTCTTGAAATCACAAAAAGAATTTTACAAATCTGTTAATGCGTTTTTGGGTAATAGCATAATATGCATAGCTACTTACTACATACTAGTTCACTGTCTCAGCAATCCGAAGTCCGCCATAATTTATGTTCGAAATATCACTATCTACACTGTTACATTTAATATAGGTAAATAGTTTTTGTACGCTCAATAACCTGAAGTAATAGTTTATTTAAAGTTTTGTAGTAATCATTCACGCCAAAGTCACTAAAATATAGGCGTAGATGAGGTAATAAGTAAGAAAAAGTAATGTGTAACGGTAATTACATAGGTTTCTGGGGCGCTTTAAAGCAATCATGTTTGCAATATTCTTACGCCCCCAGTTACACGCAGTGTTTTTCATCACACTTGCAATAAAAAGATAAAAAAATATTTCTTGAACGCAGAGATAGCTTTTTTTTTTCGTTTTTTTTTTGGTGGGTAGCTGTCAAAAAGTTTACAAGTCATCTTTATTTACTTTATGTAAATTATTTAAAATAATTAAATTAAACACAAAATTTTAGTCAAAATTTTAACTTTATTAAACAACTAATTAGTACCAGTGTGGGCACAGATATTTCATGCCATTTGAGTGATTAAATACAGTCTACCTACCAGTTGACCTTTGCACCCATTACTATCACTTGACACTCAAACACTTTCTTCACATAAACACTGTTGACATGGACGCTATGGATAAAATCCTGGATGGACAGAAGAAACTGGAGATCACCGTCGCCAAACGGTTCAGGGAATTGGACATGGCACTGAAGACAGCGTCACCTACTCATACCACCATCGCCAGCCTCAGCGCGGAGGTGACATCATTTAAGGAGCAGGTGTCAGCTATGCTTGAATTGCTCAGCCAGCAGATCCTCAGTGTGACCAATGCTGTGGATACTCTTGAGATGAGGCATCGCAGGAAGTTTCTGCTCTTTGACGGTATGCTTGAGGAGGCCAATGAGAACATCACAGATTCTGTAGTCAAAATATGCCAACAAAACCTCCAGTTACCGGAGGTAACTAGAGACTCCATCACCGTCTGTCATCGTCTTGGAGTTAGAGCTGACGGCCGCCCCAGATCTGTTCTTGTTAGGTTCACGGACCAGCATATGAGGAATACTGTGTGGCATAAAAAGACATCACTGAAGGGCTCCTCTACTGTCATTTCTGAGTTCATGACCAAGCGGCGGCGAGCAGTGTTCATCTCAGCAAGAAACCACTTTGGGATGCGCAATGTGTGGAGTCTTGACGGCAATATATATATTAAGCTGCCTGGTGGTAAGAGAGAACGTATAACCACAGCAGAGCAGCTCGAGGACCTGTCGTCTAAGTATGAGTCAGTTAGGACCACGTCCGCGCCGACCCCCACGGCCGATGCTGCTGCGACTGATGGAGCTTCTGCGCCTGCGCCGGCGGTAATTACTACTCCGGCGCCTACAACAAACACTCTGTCAGCGCCACAGGCAGCCGCCGAGCCGCCTAAGGCTATGAGAAGTGCGAGACGAAAGTGATTTGTATCCGTAGCGTTATATTGTTGTTAATCTTGTTGGGCATGTGTTTCCTTTTTGCAGAGCGCACTGATAATTTGATCTTCAGGTTAGATCTACCCACAGATCTACTCTTTTGTTCCTTTAAATAATTAATTCAATGATCTACCGTAAATACGTCACATAAATGCGCAATCGCAAACACCAACTACTAAGATCGCAAATCAAAACTGACATTGACAGCTGTAGCTGTCTGTCATTCATTGCGTTCTGTTACTGCATAGTGCGATCTCTGTTAATTTTAATTTGTTTTATTATCATTTTTTTTTGTTCTTTCTATGCCTACTCTTAGATTATATATGTCTACGTTTATTTCCTGTGTCATGTATCTTAGTTTTTATTGTTACATACTTGAATTATTCATTGTGTAAACGGTCAACTGGCGGGTCAAACCGAAATAAGTTTTGCGTGCTTCATTGCGTAATTTGCATGCTTTATTATATTAGTTAATGTTTATATATATTTATTTATAGCTATATAGTATATTTTTGTGTACCTATTTCTATAAACTGTTATGTCAGATGACGAAACATACCATTCAGCCTGTGATTTGTCTTCTTCTTTTCACTCTCTTGATTGCTCAATATCCACGCCTGACACCCTTGGTGACTTCGTAACACGCACTTTCCAAAATGCTCATAAACACTTGAATGTCTGTCACCTTAATGCCCAAAGCATTCCTTGTCATTACCAAGACCTACTCGAAACTTTCTCTGGTTCAAAGGTACATGTAATTTTAATATCTGAATCTTGGCTCAAGCCTAGTTTAGCTTCTACTCTGTACTGTCTACCCGGCTACGTGTTACTGCGAAACGATCGAGTGGGCAAAGGCGGGGGAGGTGTTGCCATCTACTTGCGTAGCGAACTGTCCTATAGAATTCTCTCCTCGTCCCCTACACAATTCTCTAATTCTTTGGAACACTTGTTGATTGAGGTTACCATGCAAGGAGCGAATGCCGTCCTTGGTGTTGTGTACTGTCCTCCTACTTTAGACTATTTTTCAGACTTCGAGACACTACTTCACACAGTCAGCACTGAGTATGAACATATTTTAATTATGGGCGACTTTAATACCGACCTTTTGAAAAGCAATTCTAGATCGCGTAAGTTGAGGGTAGCCGCAGAGTCTGCCGATATGACAATTCTTCCACTCCAATCTACGCATCATAATACTGACACAACCGATACTTGGCTAGATCTCATTCTTACTGCTTCTGTGGATCATGTGGATCAGGTTGGTCAGTGCCCGGCACCCGGTTTCTCACACCACGATCTAATTTTCGTCAGCTATCGTGTTAGGCCTCCCAAACTGAAACCTAAGACAGTAAAACTCCGTAGCTTTGCGAAATTAAATATCGATGCATTAAGACGTGACGCGGGAGCTCTTGACTGGTCTACCGTTTTAACTGCTTCCTCAGTAAACGATGCGACTGTTTCGTTCAGCAAGCTAGTTTTAAATTTGTATGATTTGCACGCACCTCATCGTAGTGTCAAGCTGAAGCGTCCACCTGTTCCGTGGATTACAGAGGCTGTACGGATGGCAATGACAAGGCGGGATCGTGCGTTCCGTAAGTTCAAACGCGAACGTTGTGAAGAGAACTGGGTGACTTTCAAAAAGGCTAGGAACAAGTGCAATCAGATGGTGAGATCAGCAAAGCGCAAATATGTTCACGACAATATTGCTTCTTCCTCCACAGCAAATACCTGGAAATTTTTGAAAACTCTAGGCATTGGAAAGCCTGTAAACCAGACTAATTCCTCTTCTTTTTCTTCTTTCTCTATTAATGATATTAATTCGCATTTTGCTAAATCTTCCAATTTAGATCCCTTTACAATAGATCGAAGTGTTTCAGAAATAAATGCCCTGCCTCTTAATTCCATAACTCAATTTACTTTCACCCCTGTCACTGCTGATGAGATAAGTAACGTTATTTCATCTATTAGATCGAATGCTACTGGTCTTGACGATATAAGCCGACTAATGATTGTTCATATTTCTGAAAGTATTCTACCTGCTCTCACTTATATTGTCAATCTATCGATGTCTACTGGCACTTTTCCTTCTTTGTGGCGGAAAGCGTACGTAATTCCATTACCTAAGAAGGCTAATCCTAGTGAAATGAAAGACTTTCGGCCTATCTCTATACTACCTTTCTTGTCCAAAGTTTTAGAAGCCATTGTCCATAAGAAATTGTCTGCTCACATCTTCAACAACCAGCTCCTATCTCCTTATCAGTCAGGTTTTCGCTCTGGTCACAGCACGACTACCGCATTGCTGAAAGTTGTTGAGGATGTTAGATCAGGCATGGAGACATCTCAGTTAACAGTGCTAGTCTTGATCGACTTTTCCAATGCGTTCAATGCAGTTAATCATGACTTGTTACTTGCTACATTAAGACACCTAAACATCTCATCAACAGTGACCGAGTGGTTTTCTTCCTATCTTCAGGATCGTCATCAGGCGGTCAGGGCGGATGATGCTATCTCCGATTGGCGTGAACTGACTTCTGGCGTTCCTCAGGGCGGCATTCTGTCTCCTCTCCTTTTTTCTGTCTTCATAAATCTAATCACTTCTAGGATCCTCTGCTCTCATCATTTATACGCTGACGACCTACAAATATATACGCAAACTGATTTAACTCGTTTAAAACAAGCAGTGACGAAAATTAATAATGATTTGGCCAATATCTCTACCTGGTCTCGTAATTTCGGCATCAATGTTAATCCGGACAAATGTCAAGCCATCATATTCGGAAGTCCTCGCTTGCTTTCTTTAGTAAATGTCGATCAGTTGGCTCCGATCCTTTACGCGGGCAGTGTGGTTCCTTACGCGCCGGAAGTGAGAAACTTGGGTCTATTAATGGATAGTGGTCTGTCTTGGGCTCCGCAAGTCTCGGATGTTTGTCGCCGGGTAACGAATATGCTGCGGTCTTTTTACAGGCTTAAACACTTTTTGCCGGTTAGCACGAAAATGCTCCTTATTCAGGCGTTAGTATTGCCTGTAATAGATTATGGTGACGTATGTTATTCAAACATTACGCAGGAATTACTAAATAAATTGGATCGTTTGCTTAATAACTGCATCCGATTCATCTACGGGCTCAGAAAGTACGACCATATTTCCATCTTCCGCCGAAAACTAAACTGGCTCCCGATCCGCGAGCGTAGGTCGTCTAGAATACTTTGCATGCTCTATACTATCCTGTTTAATCCAGCTGCACCAGATTACCTTCGATCTAAATTTCAATTTATAACTCCTCGTCCCGATTGCGATCTTCGTAAGTCTCGGAGCCTTAAGCTCGCTATCCCCCTCTATCGCACCGGGTTCATGTCCAACTCCTTCGCTATGCAGGCAATTCGTCTTTGGAACGATCTCCCTCTCGCAATACGACAAGCACAGAGCAAGTTTTCCTTCAAACGTCAATTACGTAAACACTTCTCGCAGGTACACCAACGTTGTTAGACAGTAATGGTTAAATGGGTACTATATATATGTATATATATGTATATTATATATTTTAGTTAGTTTATGTATGTATATGATTGTACTTATTTATGTATGTATATTGATGATGCATATAGTATTTAGATAGTGACTTATATCTATTTAAATTTCTGTTTTATTTTCCGCACCAATTGTAAGTTTCTGTTTGGTCCAATGGTTGACTGGTAGAGAATGCCTTAAGGCATTAAGTTCGCCATTTGTACTTTATGTTGTGCAATAAAGGTTAAATAAATAAATAAATAGCTAGTTGTTTTATAAATCGAGCTTTAGACCGAGATAAAAATATGGTATGATACGTTAAGAGGTTAGAGGTGGTTCTACTGAACTGGAGTTCAATTTGTGGCGTTGATTTCCTTGCCTTGTGCTACATCCAGATCTCGACATGAACTTAAGCCTGGTGCCCACTAAGCTCGCCGAGTCGAATCTCATTAATTCGCCTTCTGCATTTCTTATAAAACTACGTCCATTAGCGACGCGTCGAATCGGATTCACCGTTCATTGTAAATATATGCAGGGCTCGATTCGACGCGGCTCGACTCCACCTAAGTGTCCTCAAGGCTTAATGCAGCCTTTGTGACAGAGATTTCATACCTAAAGAGTACCATGAGTGGTTTCAATCACTTCATACTGCAGTTGGTGAAGTGGTACACAGTTGTGACATCTGAAGTCTACTCGTACCGTAGGTATGCTAGTAAGTAAAGTAAAGTAAAGTTTATTCATTGTTAACTGTGTACATAAGATGGTATGATATACCTACAGGAAATACAGTATCAACAGTTAGTTGCCCATTTTGAGCGAACAATATTCTTAAAAACTACTGACTTTATTAGCTTACTGGCTAACTTATAATTATTACCCGGGATATTTCAGAAAAAACTCATTTAGGTTGTAGAAAACATTTTATATCAACCAATTTTGTAACTTAAGCTTATATCTATTACCCTCCTCAACTGGTAAGGCGTTAAAAATAAATGCTAGATGTCGCTTTATGGGAATCAGCAGCGATGAAGATGACGTTTAATAACTTTATCACTATTTTATTAATAAGAATATCATCTACCTACGTCTACAATACAGTGACTTTGGCGCAGTGAATTTAGTTTCGTAGGCCAATTCCACTTCGAGTTGTTAAAACAACGATACATGTTATGCGATTACTCACAGACGTCTGAACCGATTTGTATTATTTATCGTAATTCAAAGGTTAATTTAAGGTTATTTGCCAACCAGCTTAGGTTACAATTAGTATGAAATAACTTTGCACTAATGCAATCCACAAGATTTTGTGGATAAAATGCAACTCTCTCGTCCGTTTTCGAAGAACTAAGAGAGCCTTTACCAGTTGGTGAAATGGCAAAAAAGATTTGATTTAAATGTAACACTGTAATTAGTAACGGTCATCGAAGTTATGAAACATAAAATTACACTAAATTCGATTCCTTCAGCTTAAACCGTTTGTTTTCTTGTATTTTTAACCGATTTCAAAAAAAGGAGGAGGTTCTCAACGCACTTTTTGCTAATCACGAGAACATCATATGAAAAACGAAGCTTAATTTAAGACAAACAATGGGTTAAATCTATAAAGAAGAGAAATATGCAAACATTTATTTCTACAGGAAAAACCAACTAAGTAGGTATTCGACTGTTTCATTAAATCGCATTTAATCGTCAACTAAATACATTCTGAACATATATACGACAAAGTAGTAAACAAAAAAATATAGGTTTTAAAATGCCATACACATAACGTACATTTCTTCATGTTTTCATATAAAACGTGCCTTCAAACTTTCAAACCGCATTATCTCAAAATCGCCTATTTACACATAGTCGGTATTTGCAGTAATAGACCGTTATCCTTTCATTCATCACATCACATGCAAAACCAATTATAGTCCCTATACAACTTTTTGGTAGAATGACATTGCTGATGTTTGTAAACAAACATCTTCTGGAAAAACATCTTAAAGACATTTGGTGTATTTAGCCTGGCTTAAAATAAAGAATTTTGTTGATAGTTTCATTTGCAAAAATGAAATATGTACACATTAAACTTTTTTGTAGAACATAAGATGGCTACTTTAACAAAATGTTTAAATGCAAAAAAACACTATACACCATTAAAAGGTTCTACTTGGCGGATAAAGCATAAAAGTTTATATTAAATATTCATATCACATTCTGGCAGTTTATAATGCAACAAATTGACCATTAAGTAACTTTATGCGAAAGCTATCTTTTGAATGCAGCTTCGTATCAATACATGGGTTTTAACATATTGTAGCCCTTGAAAACCTTATTCTATAGGCGCTAAAAACTCGATTTCGTCAAAAAGTCACTTAGTCGGTATTTGCATTAATGGGACGATATGTAAACGTTATGTTCCTGCAACTTCATTCGCCAGGAAGTTCGGATTAGTATTTGTTTACAAGAAAGTCTTTCCTGTTCCAGCGCCCCACGCTTTTACAATCAAATATTATAATTAAAAGCACATAGTTTTTAAACTTCAGCTCACAAATAGAGACAACTTGAACGATCCATAATTTATTTTTGGCTTTTACGTGCATTTATAAAAGCGTGTTTTATAGTGTTTTTTAAACTATTAATTTATTTTATACTTTTTAGTCATTAATAATGAAATACTTTTAACATTTATACATAAATTTATTTCAAGTAGGCGGATTTTACATGCCATTTGTGGCTTAACGTGTATATACTTATTGCTAATTGCTACTTAATAATAACTAGCGGCTACCTTCTTATTACGGTATTATCATAAAAATGTTTATACCTAGTAAGTTATCCGTAAAAGATAGACAATATAGACATGTGCCATCGCGGACTTTTTGAAGACATTAGAGAGACATACTTTCGCCATACATTGTTTTGAAGCTCTCAGCTAGTGGGATTTTGTTTGACTCGATTAGAAAATATTGTCACATTTCAACTAATTCAAACAAAATTTAAGTATTTCGTTTTTGCCGAGCCCCCCTTTATTTGCTGTTAAGGGTCACAGGAAAACCATTACCCAACTTATTTTAAATACAACGTTGATCTTTCTTTTATCCGGGGGGCTTCGCCCCCCGAGCCCCCCTTTGTTTGCTCTTAAAGGTCACAAGAAAACGCTAACCCCACTTATCTTACATACTACGTTGATCTTTCTTTCATGCGGGGGGCTTCGCCCCCCGAGCCCCCCTTTTCGTTACTCTTAAGGGTAACAAGAAAACCCTAACCCAACTTATTTTAAATACAACGTTGATCTTTCTTTTATGCGGGGGGCTTCGCCCCCCGAGCCCCCCTTTGTTTGCTCTTAAAGGTCACAAGAAAACGCTAACCCAACTTATCTTAAATACTACGTTGATCTTTCTTTCATGCGGGGGGCTTCGCCCCCCGAGCCCCCCTTTTCGTTACTCTTAAGGGTAACAAGAAAACCCTAACCCAACTTATTTTAAATACAACGTTTATCTTTATTTTATGCGGGGGCTTCGCCCCCGAGCCCCCCTTGTTTGCTCTTAAAGGTCACAAGAAAACGCTAACCCAACTTATCTTAAATACTACGTTGATCTTTCTTTCATGCGGGGGCTTCGCCCCCGAGCCCCCCTTTGTTTGCTCTTAAAGTCACAAGAAAACGCTAACCCAACTTATTCTAAATACTACATTGATCTTTTTTTCATGCGGGGGCTTCGCCCCCGAGCCCCCTTTTCTTTACTCTTAAGGATCACAAGAAAACCTTAACCCAACTTATTTTAAATACAACGTTGATCTTTCTTTTATGCGGGGGCTTCGCCCCCGAGCCCCCTTTGTTTGCTCTGAAAGGTCACAAGAAAACGCTAACCCAACTTATTTTAAATACTACGTTTATCTTTCTTTCATGCTTCCCCCTCGAGCCCCCCCCCCCCCCCCTTTTCTGTTCTTATCTTCCGGCACCATCATCAGGCCTTGAAACCTAATCGTAGTCATAGTTCATTACAAGACTTTTCTAAGAAGCCCAAAAACAGCTATGATACGATGTTCCATCATGTAGTTCCAGTTCATATCTTCCGGCTCCATTATCAGACCTTGAAACCTAATCGTAGTCAAAGTTCATTACAAGACTTTTCTAAGAAGCCCAAAAACAGCTATGATACGATGTTCCATCATGTAGTTCCAGTTCATATCTTCCGGCTCCATCATCAGACCTTGAAACCTAATCGTAGTCAAAGTTCATTACAAGACTTTTCTAAGAAGCCCAAAAACAGCTATGATACGATGTTTCCATTATGTAGTTCCAGCTCATATCTTCCGGCTCCATCATCAGACCTTGAAACCTAATTGTAGTCAAAGTTCATTACAAGACTTTCCTAAGAAGCCCAAAAACAGCTATGATACGATGTTCCATCATGTAGTTCCAGTTCATATCTTCCGGCTCCATCATCAGACCTTGTAACCTAATTGTAGTCAAAGTTCATTACAAGACTTTTCTAAGAAACCCAAAAACGACTATGATACGATGTTCCATCATGTAGTTCCAGTTCATATCTTCCGACTCCATCATCAGATCAACTCAACAGTACCATATTATTGTATTGTCATCGGAACTACATATAGCTGCCAATTTTCATTACGCTACGACTCCTGGAAGATGGTTAAATTAGCTTCCTTAGATTCCATTACATACATAGTTACATACACGACGACCTAATAAAAGCGTGTTAATAAATACTCGGAGCGTAAGTAGTCTAGAGCCAATTTGGCCACAAGTCGTCTCCTTCACGATTTTCGTCGACATCTCTTCTAAATACCTAAAACAGGTATGGATATGTTCCTCGTTCTCTCCAGATTACGAATTGACCTGTTTTAGTTTAAGGAGGGGGGGACGGGTCGAGAAAAAGGGGGGGAAAGATGGCGACGGACCATCATAGATATTTATTCACATCTCGAGTCCTATGGCACCAATCTGTTCGTGCGAGGTGTCATTTGAAAGCTTATTAAACCTACTTTAATTATTTTCAAATAACTATGCTCATAAAAGTAACCGTTTAGGAAATATTTGAAAATATGTGTTTTTTATCGCGCATGAATTGCACAAGTACTAGTAAAAAATGCGTCTAACTCAATAAACAATAACTTTACCGCAATTAATGTTATTATAACATTTTCGCGTCTATTCATGCTCTTTCTAAAAATATAAGTTTCATTGGTATATGATAATATATAACCATGTAATTAAGAATTTTGTTTGGCAGGGGTTATCCTCCAGGTCGCATAAACGGGCGCTGACCGTAGTAAAGTATTCAATATTTTTGAGGTCTTATTTTACGAATCCATATGTGAGAGGTATCGTTTGAAAGATAATTAAATTTACTATAATTGTTCACACATAAATATAGTATTAAAGGTAGCTGTTTACATAATATTTGAAAATATGTGTTTTTTATCGAGCATGAATCGCACAAGTACTGGTAAAAAATGCTTCTAAGTCAATAAACAATAACGTTACCGCAATTGATGTTATTATAAAATTTACGCGACTACTCATGAGCTTTCTAAAAATATAAGTTTTATTGGTAAGTGATAATATAACCATTAAATTACGAATTTTGTTTCGTAGTGGTCACTCCGCCGGTCGCATAAAAATGAGCGCTGACCGTAGTAAAGTATTCAATATTTTTAAGTTCTTATTTTACGGATCCATATGTAAGAGGTATCATTTGAAAGCAAATTAAACCTACTATAATTATTTTTGAATAACTATAGTTATAAAGGTAGCTGTTTACAAAATATTTGAAAACATGAGTTTTTTTTCGAGCACGAGTTGCACATATACAGATAAAAAATGCTTCTAACTTAATAAACCATAACTTTACCGCAATTAATGTTAATATAAAATTTACGCGAAATTTCATGCGCTTTCTTAAAATATAAGTTTTATTGGTGTATGATAATATATGACCAAGTAATTACGAATTTGGTTTAGCAGGGGTCACTGCGCCCTGTCACGATATTGGGTGCTGACTGACCGTCGCCAAATTTTCTACGTTACTCAGATCCTATTTTACTGATAAATTTGTGAGAGGTATCATTTGAAAGCATATTATGCGTACTATCTTTATTTATAATATTTCAAGTCGAAACTGTAGAAGTTTACAAAATATTTGATTAGTAATATGTGTATTTTACTGTGCATGAATAGCATTGGCATTGATAAGACACGCCTCTAGCTCAATAAATTATAGTTTTCCGCAATTTAAATAATAACAAAATAAACGGAAAATGTATGACTTACACAAAAAATAAGTTTGGTTTGTATTGCATAAACAATTAATTTGAATTTGTTCAGCTCACCTACTGCGCACCATCATAGAAATGGATGTCCACCGTCGTTGCCTTTTTTCATGATTTTTCAGATTTTATTTCACTAATCGTATATTCATAATAAATATAATCTATCACGTATCGAATTTACTTATATACTTAATTGATCAGTAAAATAAAATCTGTAAAATGATGAAAAAATTAAGGCAACGGCGGAGGACATCCGTTTATATGACGATTGACCGTGCGCAGTGGGTATGGTGGACAAATTAACATTAATTGTTTAAGCAAAACTAACAAAACTCATTTTTTGTAAAGGCCATACATTTTGCGGTTCATTTCGTTATTATATCAATTGCGGAAAAATATAATTTATTGAGCTAGAAGCATGTTTCACTCGTATCAGTGCGAATGCTATTCATATACAGTAAAAATACACATATTGTCAAATATTTTGTAAACTTCTACAATTACGACTAAAATTATTAAAAAGTAACGATAGTACGCATAATATGCTTTCAAATGATACCTCTCACAAATTAATCGCTAAAATAGGATCTGAGAAATACATAAAATTAGGCGACGGTTAGCACCTATTTACGTCACGGGGGTGCAGTGACACCTGCTAAACCAAATTCGTAATTACTTGGTTGTATAATATCATACATCAATAAAACTTATATTTTTAGAAAGCATATGAAATGTCCTGTAAATCTTATCATAACATTATTTGCAGTAAAGTTATTGTTTATTGGTCATGCACCAAGATACAATCTTAAAAATTATGAAAACGGCAACGAAAATGGTCATCCATGTATTCCATGTATATGACGGTGCGCAGTGAGTATGATGGATAAATTAACATTAATTGTTTATGCAATACTGACAAAACTTATTATTTGCAAAAGGTCATACATTTCGCCGTTTATTTTGTTATTATATCAATTGCGGAAAAAATATAATTCATTGAGCTAGAAGCATGTTTTACTCACATCGGTCCCAATGCATATTTTCAAATATTTTGTTAGCTACTACAGTTACAACTAAAATTATTGAGAACTAATGATAGTACGCATAATATGCTTTCAAAAGATTCCTGTTAAATAAAATAGGATCTGAAAAATATAGAAAATTTGGCGACGGTCAGCATCCATACGTGGCCGGGCGCTGTGGCCCCTACTTAACCATATTTGTAATTACTTGGTTATATAATATTATACACCAATAAAACTTATGTTATTAGAAAGCGCACAAAATTCCGCGTAAATCTTATACTAACATCAATTCCGGAAAAGTTGTTGTTTATTGATTAAGAAGCATTTTTTACCAGTAGGTACTTGTGCGACTCATGGTCTATAAAACACATATTTTCAAATATTTTCTAAACAGCTACCTTTATGATTATAGTTATTTATAAAAAAATATAGTAGGTTTAATTAGCTTTGAAACGATACCTCTCGCATATGGATCCGTAAAATAGGACCTCAAAAATATTGAATACTTTACTATGGTCAGCGCCCATTTCTGCGACCGGGCAGAGTGACTCCTGCTAAACCAAATTCGTAATTACATGGTTATATATTAGCATATACCAATGAAACTTATATTTTTAGAAAGAGCATGAATAGACGCAAAAATTTTATAATAACATCAATTGCGGTAAAGTTATTGTTTATTGAGTTAGACGCATTTTTTTCTACTACTTGTGCAATTCATGCGCGATAAAAAAACACATATTTTCAAATATTTCGTAAACGGTTACTTTTATGAGTATAGTTATTTAAAAACAATTAAAATAGGTTTAATAAGCTTTCAAACGACACCTTGCACGAACAGATTGGTGCCATAGGACTCGAGATGTGAATAAATATCTATGATGGTCGGCCGCCATCTTTCTCCCCCCTTTTTCTCAACCCGTCCCCCCCTCCTTAAACTAAAACAAGTCAATTCGTAATCTGGAGATAACGAGGAACACATCCATACCTGTTTTAGGTATTTAGAAGAGATGTCGACGACTTTTTGTAAAAGAGGTCGTTTGGTCCCTGACTAAAGGTACTAGGGGCATAATATCGACAGACGCGTAGCTCCAACTAATGTTTAATTTTTAGAAGTACTTTGACATTAATTAGAGACTATACATATCTTACTAATTATAGTAGCTTTGCAGTTGACTTGAATTTATATTAAGTATTTATTATCAATGCTGTTTAAAAAAAATTGTAAAATCCTTATTGATAGTTTTTTTAGACTGTCTGAAAAAGCGTAAAAGATGGAAATCCGCTCTTTCCTTGAAGGTTATATCGATCTAAAAATACCACGGGACACAGTTATTACGCAGTTTAGTCACTTTAGCTTTGCGCTAAAAATAATAACTTTTTGTTTTGGACCACATCATCATCCTCCTTGCGTTATCCCGGCATTTGCCACGGCTCATGGGAGCCTGGGGTCCGTTTTGATAACTAATCCCAAGATTTGGCGTAGGCACTAGTTTTTACGAAAGCGAGTGCCATCTGACCTTCCAACCCGAGGGGTAATTAGGCCTTATTGGAATTAGTCCGGTTTCCTTACGATGTTTTCCTTCACCGAAAAGCGACTTGTTTTGAACTACATAATTTACACAAAAAAATCAACAAGTGCCTACTTACCCAGTAAATTTCTAGTAAATTATATAACAATAATATATCTTATCACATAGATATAGTTTCAAATATACGAGTATGATAACGTTTTAGAGCGCTCAAGACCAAGTTGATTTTATTGAATTGATTATTTGATATTGCAAATATACTTAGGTAAACCCTTTTCTTTTCATAATTTTTACATTATTGTAGGTTTTTTTAATGTTTAGACATTGAATTCTGAAGAAATTCACGTTATATTTTATTTGAATTCATAACATGCACGACTTAAATCACTTTGAGGTGTCAATGTCTAAAGTTAATGTAATATTTCTCTTTAATTTCCTTTCCCCTTATAGTTCTACTACCATATATGGCTTTCCATTTGTAAAGTCTCTTTAGTCCAAATGCTTCATGTTCAATAAGGACCCATTTATCAACATCTCTGTTACTTTCACATGGCAGCGTAAGGACCTCTCTATAATGGAGCCACATATGCCTTACCTACATTACACCTAGATACTACTATTTTGCTAGACACTTTGCAATTCAAATGTACGCTTAAGAGATGGCTTGCTGAAACAAAATGAATAAAAAACCGTACGTGAAGGTAGTTAGCATATAAGACGTTATAATAGGACAGAATTATTGTCTAATTTTGTGATGCTTGATACAAATTAATGACATATTGACTTGTTAAGTGAAATCTGGCAACGTCGCACCAAATCATTCGACATCACCGGCGATATTTATCGTGGAACATTTTTGTCGCTTGCTCTATACCTGGTTATCATCATCATCGTGAGATCAGCCCTTTATCGCCCACTACTGCATAGGCACTCTTCAGTGTGCCACTTGTCCCGGTCCTGAGCTAGTCTCATCCAGTGATGACCTGTAATTTTCCGGATGTCGTCCGCCTAACGGGCCATGTCTAAAATTACATTATTAAAATTAGATAGGTACTCGTACCCTCGTAGTGTTCCTTATCTAAATTTCAAAAGGTCACCTCTTTAATGATAAAGGTCAAACATTGAAACTTGAACTGCGAAGCACCAACGACTCTCAATTATGTCACAAACATTTTAAAAACCACATTTTACCATCATATTTAATTATTATATTCGAGTCACTGACACTTTTGGCAGAGGGCTGAGAGATGACATTGGTCTATAAATATTTGAGTCGTTACGTCACGGTCAGACTTCGCGATTTTTCTAAGCCCTAAGGTGAACGGCCTAAGTCTTCATCCAAAAGGGGGGAGGGGATAATTAGTCGGATCACCGTGTTTGGTGTTGTTTTGGGTGCGCGTCGGGAATTTATAATTTATATTGTCTGACTAATCATGAACTTGAACAGACATGTTTTGCAAATTGTTTGTGCGCGATTCACGCTGCCTGATTTGAATTTAAATAAACAATAAAATTTGCCTAGATAGATGAATCAGATATGTCTGGGTCAAAATGACGTTTCTGCAATCAAAATCGTCTCTTTTGACACTGAGATCCAATCCACACCGCATTGTCTTGAGCCGAAATTTCCCGATATCCTAAGTTGAGTAATTTGTAACAACAGTGGCCTATTTCACAACGGTGACTATTGTCGCCCGACAGTGACACTTTGCCGTTCGTTGCCTGTTCAACAAGGAAACATTGACGCTGAGTAACAAAGTTACTTCTCAACCCAGAAACAGGCACGGAATTGTCAAGTGTCAATGTCACTGTTTTGATATTTTCGATTGCTTATAGATATGATGTGTTTTGGCAGAAGAAATGTCACTCTAGACACTCGTAGAAACTAAAAACTTAATCAGAAATCGAAAAACCGTTAAGTATGATCATTTTTTTTTATTTTTTTTATTATAAATGGGCTTACTCTTGACCACAGACTAGCCAAAGGCAAAGACGTGGCCTACGATGGAGTGAGCTCGCCCAGAAGATGCCTGTTCACTCTTTACACAATAATAACAACAAACATAACAACAGTGCCTTGGGTGAGTACTGAACTGCTGGCCCAGTGCTCTGCCATCAAGTGCTACCAAGACCGTGAGGTCAGTCAAGCCAGTAAATATTTCCATTCCACCAAAATTTCATTTATTCATATAATTAAGTAGCATATTTCTTATTAGCTCAACCATGAGACTTGTCCTTCACAAGCACATTTGTATATCACTATTTAATGACAACTCCACGGACCAATAACCGATAAGAGCAATAAAGTAAGTACCATGTTATCTATCGAACACCTGCCGGCGTATTATGCTTCCAATTTTATCATTTATCCACGTGGATAAAGTATCCGTCACGCTTTGGCAAGTATGTCAGTGTGAGAGTGACAGATGTCTTATCCACGTGGATAAGTGATAAATTTGAAGCATGATACGCCGGCTGTAAAAATGTGGACACGCGATATCGACAAAATACTGCCATATTAGACTAAACCATAAACCAGACTGCTGAAAGTTCTAAATTCTCTGCCGACGGAAGTGACAATCGGTGACGCGGTGTGGCGACCAAAACGCGGTCTAGCTCTGTCGTACAGTCAACAACACAGCTGTGAATACAAAGTGTCAAAAATGTGTATACAGGGACATGACTTTACCATGACGTACTAAAGACGTTCAGTTTAGGTTGAGAGAAAGGGACACAGCTATAGCAGTTACATAGCTCGTCCCTCTCTCTCAACCTGAACTGAACGGCTTTAGCACGTCATGGTAACCCCTCAGAACTTTATTATCTGTACATTAAGGTGTGTATACATATTTTTGGCACTTTGTCAGCTGTGTTGTTGACTGTACCTATACAGAAAAGGGATAGGGAGATTTGTATAAATACAATAAATAAATAAATATTATAAGACATTCTTACACAGATTGACTGAGGCCCACGGTAAGCTCAAGAAGGCTTGTGTTGTGGGTACTCAGACAACGATATATATAATATATAAATACTTATATACATAGAAAATATCCATGACTAAGGAACAAATATCTGTGCTCAACACACTAATAAATGCCCTTACCGGGATTCGAACCCGGGACCGCGGCGTAACAGGCAGGGTCACTACCGACCGACTGCGCAAAACCGGCCGTGTATACCAGCCGTGTGTAGCAATCAGGGGCGGCTCACTTCGCGATTCTTTCGCCGAGCTATATGTAATTAATTATGCGAGGCCGCGCATTCGCGGCCCATTCAGTGGTGACCTTCGCTTATAGAACTCAATGTTGGCTGCTCGCGTGCGGTCCGTTTGTTAATCCAGGTAAGAAGTACGAAAGGCGGCATGCGGTAAACATCAAAGCAGTGAGCCTTCTGTACTTGTACTATTACCTATACATATATTCTGTGGCTACGATATGCTTACGGAGCTAATGCTGGTACCCCTATTATTGAATTATACCTACTTTTAATCAAAATATGTACTTGAAAGTCCAAACTTATTCAGAATAATATTAAAGACATACAGCGTACATTCAATTTCCAGATGTAACTATGATATTTAGAGTCGATTTTATGGTAGAGTTAAAAATGAATACGGTTACCGTTTTACTTTATTTAAGTAAAGCGAGATAGTGAAAGTTTTCGGGTGACTGTGTGGACATTAACCACGGGTTTAAATACGATAAGCATCCGATACCACAGTATTATTATAGGAAACATGACAAAAAAGTGTTTTTTATCGTTCAGTTTTGGGAGTCCCTTTTGTTTGTTTAAACGACCATGGTTTGGTGTTTGTTGGTTTTGGTTAAGATGTCATGTCGTGTTTATCGGTTTTATAGCTGGGGCCCATTTCTCAAAACTGAAAATTACAAGTTACAAGCGGAAATCTCTTTCCAACTTGTCATATTAGACAGTGACTACCACTTGTAAATTATAACTTGTAGTTTCGAGAAATAGGCCCCTGGTATTTGTACTGCGTGTTTGTTTACTTATTTGTATTATATTAAATACTACTCGATACCTAATATGGTGCATTGGAATAATTTCGAATCACAGAAATGCTCGGGTAATTTCGAAAGGGGAATCTTGATATGATGGAAATAATAGTGATTTTTATGTGACATTCGAAATTATACGACCTTCGATATTGTTTTCAGTTATAAAATAAAAGGGAAATTGTGTGTGTTCAACAAACAAACAAAAGTTTGTTTGTCCGTCATTTTTAAGTGGAGATACTTGAAGGGATGGAGAGTGACATAAGCTACTTTTTGTCTCTTTCTAATGCGAGCGAAGCCGCGGGCAAAAGCTAGTCTGTCATATTCATAATATTTATCAAGCTGTTTACGTACTAAACATACTTGTTTGTAATGGAAACCTTCATTTAATAACATTAAGATAAAAATGAAATGAAATATAACTAAGTACGTGTAGGATGGTTGAGTAAACATTTCCTAGCATGTTTTCCTAGTTTTCTATGTGCGAGGAAAATTCTGCTACGCTTAAATGCAAACAGCTCTTAAATCAATGTTGCTTAGTAACTATTTTGTACTGTAATTAAAACGCCTATGGTTGTGTCAATATTCATAATATTTGGTTCTTCAATTTCCAGCTCCAGTGACCTCAAGTAGGATCAAATAGTCAAGCCTCTTGTCCAACTGGAGTAGCCATCCTATTTCTATGACAGGTTCTCCGTCACACCTCGGACACTGGCCGATGGCCATACTGTACGATAATACTCTTGTGTTGGAAATATATAATAAAAAAACGCATTTTATCCACTAGGGATTGTGTCAATATTCCATAATATACTTCACGTGACTAAGAGTGTCGTGACGTAGGTGTCAACGGGCAAATATGATAAACGCGTTCCGTGTGTATTGTTGTATGAGTGAGATATGACAGGTCGACTGTTCTCGTTTTTGACAGGCGGTCATTGTAAAGTAACCGAGAGGGGGTGGGCGGCACCTTCAGCGGGGAACGGGGGTGGCCATACTGTACGATAATACTCTTTATTATACTGCGGTTCTGTGCTATCATTTCGCCTTTCGCCACTGTTCTGTGCCATCCGATGTTATTCAGCTTTATTTATTTATTTATTATTTATATTATGAAAATAGTATGTTCAAGTACTTACTACTTTTTATTTGTTTTGATATTAACAAAATACCACAGGTAAATGTAAATACCTAGATCAAGCTATCAGAAATACCAACTATAATGGTAGTGTTAGTTATCTGCATGGTATGTATGTTTAACTACATATAATATGGTATGCACATTAATAAACATGTCAGAGATTCCTAAAAGTTGTTTATACCTATTTACGAGTTGCTGGGTGAAATGATATACCTGTACATTTGTGAATAATTAACATTTGAATAGAATTTTCAATAACAAAATTAATAAATATTAAAAAGATAAGAACTAAATATATTTATAACGCTATGTAACGGTTATTTAATAAACATAATTATCATAATATTATTTTAGGCCATCTGTAC
Source organism: Leguminivora glycinivorella (assembly GCF_023078275.1). Lineage (NCBI taxonomy): Eukaryota > Metazoa > Arthropoda > Insecta > Lepidoptera > Tortricidae > Leguminivora > Leguminivora glycinivorella. The sequence continues at coordinate 14,219,791 of NC_062987.1, read as the reverse complement.
TGAAAAACGTCGTACGATACACGTGCGAAAAGGAAATTCGTAACTCGTGTCGATTTAAAACACTCCCTTCGGTCGTGTTTTAATTTTGTAATAATAGAACATTACGATACAAATGCGGAAAAGAGGAAGTACCTAGAAACGAGTGGCGATAAATTAAAACACGACCGAAGGGGATCTAAATTGCAATAAATGTGTTATCTAACTAAAGCTTCAGCACGATAGTTTTTTTATTTTATTTATTTTTCAATCTTATATTTAATTATATTTAGTCTCGTTGTGGTGAAATACGTTAAATAATTATCAAGCAATCTACATCCTTTCAACAAAACATACCTTCTTTGTGACTAAAATATTCTTGATAAAATACTAAAAATTGCGAGCAGCAGTGGATTCAGGTCAAGAATGTCAAGATCATCATTTGGCGTGTGTCAGGAATAAATGTGTTATACATACCTAACGCCACTATGTATGTGCACGTCTTGTGAAGGACGCTGTGTTTTGTCGTTTAAAGACACAGGAAATTAAGACGATACGATACAGGTCAATTCTCCATACAAACGCTCTCGACTATTTCCTCCCTGGTTTTTGAAGTTAGAGCAATGATTTTTTCAACACAGATTATTATTATTTTTATCTGCGTCGGAGCGTTTTGATTTTTTTGCTATTTTTATTTTAAAAGACGCTAGAGCCAATCAAAAATTTCTAAAAGCGGCCCTTTTCAATATGGCTCAAAGGCGTGATACTCAAGATCGGAAACAATTAGCCAAAAGATCTAAACGGTGCTGGGACACAGATTATTTCATTGTTATTCAGATTCTCAAATTTCGTTCCATTTGAATAAGTTTTGAAGGAGGAAGCAGTCGAGAGCGGAACCTCGATTTTAAAGATTTTTTCGCAATGTCTTTTAACTGAGTTGTTCTTAATGGACATTTTAGCATTTTCGCTCCCGTAGCGTCTTAAATTAAGTACTAGAAATGTTTTTCCTTCGTATTTTTAAGGAAACGCACGAAAGTTCGTACATACTAGAAGTGACATTGTCTGAACTAGCATGACAGAAGATACTAACGTTTCCGATATCCGACATGTTTACCTATATGATTTCGTAAAGTAAATATAAGATAATAACCTCTTTAAAAAAATGTTGGGACTTATTACCTCAGAAAAATCAAGAATATAACAGGCTCGTTTAAATGATCTACATCTTTCTTTGATGCTTGGTTAGTAGACGGCGATATATACATAGATCAATACTTTAGTGCTTTTATCACGTATTATTTAGTTTAAAAATAGATGTCAAATTGTATGTACATTAATTATAAGTTATAATTATAATGCTGCGTCAGATTCCTACTCAATTTACTTTGAGAATAATCCTCTAAAATATTACATTCTATTTGATATGAGTAAAGAAATAAATAAAATAATTAGGTCACATCATTTAGCATTTGAAGTTTTGAAATAATAGTTAAATTTAACTAATCTTTAAACACATAAATTTAATAACGGTTTCAAACACTTGTTCTAAATTTCGGTAAGGTAATTTCGAATTTATGGTAGGGAACATTGGAAGTAAGTATATAAAGTAGGTTTATATTACTTACATGTATGACGATTTGAGGATATTCTCTAGGTACATACCTACTTACGTATATATGTATGTTTATATATCATATATTATACATATTTATGGTAAAATGATATTAGCTTTTTCACTGCTCATGTCTGCGGTAAATGTGGATAAATATACTTTATGCTTTTATTTTGTGCATGTCAAGTCTGAGGTCAGACTATCCGTGCATTTCGCTCCAAGCACCGAAAGTGACGTCATAAAACCAGGTGCGCAGCATTTTGACCGACTTACTGCAAGGTTACATTGATAGACAAATATAGCACAAAGTAATCTCAAGCTAAATTGACACCAACAAGTAATAAAATTAGAGGACCAAGCTATGACACCGATTTCGATTTACTGATGAGTGATGACCCCGTCAGTATCTAGGTAAGTCATTATTGTAAACGTAAATCGTCGTCAATGAAATTACCTATGAGTTTTACTAGTCCGACCTTGCACAGGTGACGTGAGGCCATTAAAATCGCCGTCTTAGTGTGTTATTGTAAGTAGTGATTAAAACAGTAAAATTGGCATGCTAAAAACTAAATCATCTGAACTCGAACGCGACGAAACTGTCACTTTGTTTTCAATCAAGGGCCCAGCCTCGGTATGTGTGCCACTGCCACGAACGCTCGTCAGTTTCCGTGCCACTTCGGCCAGTATCGGTCGACGCTTCTCCTGACCCTCTCAGAACCGAAACGCCGTATGAACCTGTTTCCCGTATGCATTTACACCCTTTTAGATTACTTACTAATCTTTACTGACAAAATGGCGTATAGACCGATTATTTTTATAAGCTTATACGGTCTTTTGGATAGATTATGACGCCGGAGCTCGCAGCAAGTTTATTTTTGTTAGGAAAGAAACGTTACATGATTGAAAGTTGCTTTGCTTATGGTGAAATTATGCAGTTAAATGTAATCTGTTTCAGATATGGCATAACAGGAGTACGGAGTTTCAGCGGTTTCTGTAAGTAAACAATTATAAATGGAAAACTTATGTATCAATAGTTAATAAAATACGATTAATTTATAAATAAGCATATGGTATAATTTTTAATAGGTTTTCCTAGAAATTTTCTAAAAAAAATATGTTGATGAGATGAGAGTGTTGCTTATGCGACATGGTACATTTTGCTGAGAGCGGCATAATTTATTTTCGGTCTACTTAAACACATCATAAATCCCATTAGTATATTATCACTTATAGTGAGGCATTATATGCTTAGCATTAAAAAAACACTATTTTAGGGATCACAAATATCACAATCATGTGAAAATATCAAAACCGATTAAAGGTGCAATGCCACTGGACGACAACTTTAAATGGGAAATGTTACGTTAATTTTACAACTACACGTACGAGAAGGACTCAATTTAGGTTTTAAATGCACATAGAACATAGTTTTATACTTTAATTATAACAAACCCCTAAGGCTGAGAGGTGCGTAAACCTAAAACAGCACTTTTAGATTACTTTTTCAAAACACCGTCTAGTTTGTTTAGCGTAGACTGCGTTGCATTCCAAATCGCTTACATGTAACGTCCACTGTAACTATGACATATCTGATTATAATAATATTTGGTAATGTGGTATCAAATATTACTGGTTACTATGCTGTGTGGAGGTGGCAACACTGGCAAGTGGCAACGGGAGGCCAGCTGGCTTAGTCAAAGTGACAATCGTTGGCCACGTGGCGATCCAAAGTCAGTCTAACTCAATCGCGTCACTATAGAAGAGAAATAGGGAGAGCTATCTACGATAACATATATTATGCTTACGAATACAAAAGAGATTGTGACGTTGGCTAGGTACCCAGGTATAAAACAAACCACTTTGTTCGGCCGCGGTCGTAAAATGCCATAACGGCTCGGGTTATTTGAGCGTTTTGACTCGGAGTAAAGAGACTATCGCAAACGAATTCTTTCATTCGTTTGTGTATTTACAAGAGTTCTTATGAGTAGTAAAAAGGCAGGATTTTAAGTCGTAATATCAGTCATTATGAGATAGCTATCGATCGTAGTTATTGAAATCGTGATTATCGGTAGTGACCCTGCCTGCTACGCCGCGGTCCCGGGTTCGAATCCCGGTAAGGGCATTTATTTGTGTGATGAGCACAGATGTTTGTTCCTGAGTCATGGATGTTTTCTATGTATATATGTATTTGTATATTATATAATTATATCGTTGTCTGCGTACCCACAACACAAGCCTTCTTGAGCTTACCGTGGGCCTCAGTCAATCTGTGTAAGAATGTCCTATAATATTTATTTATTTTATTTATCGCTCAAGAATAAACTTTTTTTTTAAGTTCCGAAATTCCAATTATTTATTGTAAGTAGGTAGGTATCTATAAGTATGTAACCAAATATCTCTTAACGATATCTATCTGGACACGATACGCTAAAAATATTTATATTTTGAGTATTTTGACGCTTTTCTTCATACCTACTTAATGGTTCAATCCTGGTAATTGCAATTGCACAATATGATAATGTTTATGATTTCTGTAGGTATGTAGGTAGATGAAGTGATCAACAGATCTACTTAATGACATAGTTAGCGAATCATAACCAAATTGTATGTACATATGTAAACCACAGGGCGATACCGGTCATATTATACCGGTATAAGTGTGTGCTCAAGCAGCGATAGCTTTATAAGTTTGATAAACATATTGGCACGATACCACGTGGCTGGTGTCTGATATGATGTTTCTGCACGTATGCGAATATTATTAAACTAGTTTTAAGATTTCAAGGTCACAAACCGCCTTAATATAATCTCGGCTTCATTTAGGAACTAGGTATTTAATCGTTAATAAGTATCTACAAAGAAAAATAAATAAAGTGAGATTTTTTTCGTTGTAAAATTTCCACTTTGCAATTAATTCCAGTTAATTTTGCAATTTAGTTTTCTTTTATATTATGTATTATAATTATTTTTCACCACACCAACTGGTAAAGGCTTTCTTTGCTATCCAAAAACAGATAGCAAAATTGCATTTTATCCACAAGGGGGCAAAGTAATTTCATACAAATTTTAACTCGATGTCTTAATCTGGCTGCTAGATTTTACCTATAAATGATGATTTTGAATCATAAATATTGAATAAATTGATGTATTTGATTTATTTTGATGTTTTATAGTCAGTATTTTGTTCGTGTTGGTGTGGTGAAAAATTTTGTGTTTCACTGGTGGCAATTTGTTTAACAGATACCCTCGGCTCAAGATTCCACTTTTTGAACCACTCGCTACGTCGCGGTTCAATATTGGAATCTTTCGCTTGCTCAGGTATCAATATTGGCACGTGCGGTTAAACAACTACTTTGCCCCCTTGTAAAACAAATAACTATTATTTTACTTATTTATTGACTTGTTTTCTTGGACCTCAAACTAACAGGGCAAACTATTAATGGTCCTTGGTATCACATTTCAAGTTAGACACGACCTTCAGCAATGAAGACGCCGACTCATCATCCTCCTTGCATTATCCCGGCATTTGCCACGGCTCATGGGTCCGCTTGACAACTAATCCCAAGATTTGGCGTAGGCACTAGTTTTACGAAAGCGACTGCCATCTGACCTTCAACCCGAAGGGTAACTAGACCTTATTGGAATTACGATAGTCCGGTTTCCTCAAGACGTTTTCCTTCACCGAAAAGCGACTGGCAAATATCAAATGACATTTCGCACATAAGTTCCGAAAAACTCATTGGTGCGAGCCGGGGTTCGAACCTCCGGAACGAAAGTCGCACGCATTTACCGCTAGGCTACCAGCGCTTCCACCTTGCCTGTTTTAATCCATACTAATATTATAAATGGGAAAGTGTGTGTGTCTGTTTGTTTGTCCGTCCTTCACGGCAAAGCGGAGCGACGAATTGTCGTGATTTTTTAAGTGGAGATAGTTGAAGGGATGGAGAGTGACATAGGCTACTTTTTGTCTCTTTCTAACGCGAGCGAAGCCGCGGGCAAAAGCTAGTCTAATATAATAAAACAAAATATTAGATAAATTAAAACAGGTATCATAAAATATAATTAAGAAATTTGGTGACAAAATTATCGCTCGAGACACATTAACGAGGTCAGTGCATAATTGTATTATCTCGCTTGAGAATATTTATAGAACTTCGAGAGATAAAACAGCAAATGTATTACTTTTATAAGTTTTATATAACGCTGCTTGCATCATGGTGTAAGCATCAGTGTAAAAATAAGTTTTTAGGGCCCGGTTACACGGTGCGAGAACGAATGAGAGTTACGTTACTAATTTTGTGGTTGCTATTGTATTTTGAAAGCTATTTATTGAAAGAAGAGGAAATGTGTCAAATATACGACGAATTTAACAAGAAAATCCTCAAAGATAACCTAAAAGCTTGAATATACATATCTAAGTGTAACAAAAATCGCACGAACTGCCTAGCAAACTGTTAAGGTTAGGTCTAGGTACATACAATTATTCAGAACACAAGTCAAATAAAATACCTGCAATGAAACTAACATGCGAGTTCGCAACGTGTAAGTCTTTACCTTAATTTCTTTTTCCCCTCACTAGCTCGGAAACACGTGTTTTGTCCTTTAATACCAGCGGGTAAAAACGCATTTTATCCACTAGTGGGTAAAGTAATTTGACCTTGAATAAAGTCAAATTAACTGCTTTAAAATTGATAAAAGTAGGTGAATCTAGTAATAAAGATGATTTACCACCTGAACTACTGTTGCAGTGATAAACGTATTTTTTGTTGTTAGTCAAAAGTTTCAACTCGCTATAGTCAGGGGAAAGAAATGTCCTACAAGGACTATCGGTTTCAAGGCAGGATTCTTACCCACTTAACCCAAACCGTTTGTTAAAAATGGAAATTGTATAGTTCAATATTCTCATTGACCTTTGAACTTTTCAAAAAATAATGAAAAGCGCTCGTGGTTCAAAAAATTTTATAAATTAGAATCTCTTTAATTATCTCGTTTTTCAATTCCACACTCGGCGTTAAAATACAACTTTGCCCCCTTGTATAACAAATAACTATTATAATTTGCTGTTTCTGTTTTCTTACTTGTGTATTTTGTAGTTAACACGAATAAATAATTGATTGATTGATTGATTAATAATCTCTTTACCTAGCTTCCCAAGTCCTTGCAATAATAGCATTATTAGTAAATAAAATATGATACTTACATCATAAATGTTAACACATTTACATCCACCCACACACCGAAACGCTCTACCCACACACGCGCGATTGAATACGCCCTAACACATAGGACTCTGTCGCTGTTACTCACTTTATATTTTCTATGGCGTCGCATTAATTCGGGTACTGCGGTATGGTTCTAAATAGGTTGTGATTACTTCCTTAGCGCAATATTATATAATAGGTGATGACTGTTTTTAGGTCGGTTTTGTTTGTTTAAAATTCGGAGAAATGCTTAAGTAGTTAAATGGATCGTTTGAATTTACTTTTTTTAATATAAAATACAGATGGCCAGTGTTCATAAAAATACCTTATTTATTTATATTTATACCTTAGGTGAAGAAATGTAAAATATAAATAAATAAATATTGGGGACACCTTACACAGATCAACTTAGCCCCAAACTAAGCAAAACTTGTACTATGGGTGCTAAGCGACGATATACATAAGTACTTAAATAGATAAATACATACTTATGTACATAGAAAACATCCATGACTAAGGAAAAAATATCTGTGCTCATCAAACAAATAAATGCCCTTGGCATTCGAACCCAGGACCGCGGCTTAGCAGGCAGGGTCACTATCGACTGAGCCAGACCGGTCGTCATGGTCAATGTTTTGACATGTGCCGTCATAGAAAATGCATTTAATTTATGATTGTATTACCGTCTGGGGCGCTGTTTACTTTCTCTATACAATTAATGCCATTTTCCGCGCTTACGCCATCGAGTAGGTAATGTAATGACAACTCAATTCAATTCCATTACTCATGGTCAAAGACATATATGTATAACTCCGTATAGACAGATAAATCTTAAACGCCGGCAACGCACCTCCAACACCTCTGGTATTTCGGGTGTCCATGGGCGGCGGTGATCGCTTACCATCAGGTGACCTGTCTGCTCGTTTGCCTCCTATCCCATAAAAAAAAAGAAGAAAAAAACGTACCTCAGTACCATACAAAAAAAAACCGGCCAAGAGCGTGTCGGGCCACGCTCAGTGTAGGGTTCCGTAGTTTTCCGTATTTTTCTCAAAAACTACTGAACCTATCAAGTTTAAAACAATTTTCCTAGAAAGTCTTTATAAAGTTCTACTTTTGTGATTTTTTTCATATTTTTTAAACATATGGTTCAAAAGTTAGAGGCGCACTTTTGTTTCCTTTAGGAGCGATTATTTCCGAAAATATTAATATTATCAAAAAACAATCTTAGTAAACCCTTATTCATTTTTAAATACCTATCCAACGATATATCACACGTTGGGGTTGGAATGAAAAAAAAATCAGCCCCCACTTTACATGTAGGGGGGGTACCCTAATAAAACCTTTTTTTTCATTTTTTATTATTTTTGCACTTTGTTGGCGTGATTGATATACATATTGGTACCAAATTTCAGCTTTCTAGTGCTAACGGTTACTGAGATTATCCGCGGACGGACGGACGGACGGACGGACGGACGGACGGACGGACAGACAGACATGGCGAAACTATAAGGGTTCCTAGTTGACTACGGAACCCTAAAAAGGTACGGTGGCCAAGATGGCGTTACACCTTTGGGGTAGGTACGCTCAGCTAGATGGCGCTAATATTAATATTTGACATTTTAACACATATCAAGCTAAGAATATGGGCCAAATTGTCAAAACGGAGGTTCAAAAGTTTTAAGCCTGTGTCAAGAGATGGCAGTCTATGCATTGTGATTACACATTTTACTTCGGCAGTAACTCTCTATAATACTCTATCCTCTTTGCTCATGGTACAGTCACCAGCAATAACATGTTACTCTTCGAAGGCCGCAAAAATATGTGACGATATCTGTCAAGGGACCTTATTCTTGATCGTATACAAATATGACGCCGCGGGACGTAAGCACCACCGACAATAAGGTCTCTTTACCCAGATAACGTCACATATCGATACCTCTGGGTTCAATTGGCGTAAAGGACATTTTGGCGAAAATGAGTTATATATACAGTTTTGTTCAGAATTTCAAGCGCTATCGATCTGTGTAGTTAAAATTTCGATATCTCTTAAAAAGTTGCCTTTACGACCAAGATTTTCTACTATGGACTTGCAAAAATAGCTTTTCTTAAGGGGCGTAAATATCAAGTCATTAATTATAAATTATTATTTGTGTCGTAAAGGAAATCTACAAATAAAAATATAGTCGTAAGTCACCTTGATATATATTGTTGCCCTTTAAGCCCTTACTTTTTAAGGATCACTTTCTATAGTAGTGTGGTAAAGTTGGGCGTAAAGGACAAGTTTTTTGTTCTTCGTCCTTTACGACCAGCACTAAAAATATTTTATCCGCAACTGTAATCGATATCATTGGGTTCAATTGTCGTAAAGGACATATAATGCCGGTTTCCAAGAGAAAGATAAACCCACTTTTTTGTTTTTTTGACCTATATTTATGACGTGTATAAGAAAAATATGCAGATTACGAGTATCTTTAACCTAGTGTAACAACCGTAGTGATAAACTAAACGATTTAGAAGATAGATGGTTGTAAAGGACACGTCAAAAGCTATTAACGTCCTTTACACCCATGACTTGATAAAGTCGTAAATGACGGTCTTAGATGATTTTTATACAAAACCGGGGCGTAATTGTAACCGAAATGGTACAAATGTTGTGCTAAGTTTACAATTAAAAACTGGAAAAATGTGTCAAAACTTACTTAATATGGAATAGAATAGACATTAGTTTAATGCAGTGTATTATTTATCTAAGCTATCTTAGAAACAAAAAAGAACAAGACTATTTTATATCCAGTTTTGTAATAAAGAAACAATATTTGCTTAAAACGATCTACTAATACTTTGGCAACAAGCTCAAAGTTATTTTTTTAGTATTCGCCGCTGTTGAATAGTCGTAGGTTACGCATTCAGCCTTTAATTCTAGCGGGGAAACGCTTTCGTAGTATTATTATACTGCGACGAGATGTAGGTAATTTAAAAAAAAACACTATGGTAATCAGGGTACATACCCACAACGTATGCACAAACGCTCACGATAATATCTATTTCGTAGCTATATATCTTTATCGCTCTTGCGTATTGCACCAGACTGTATTTTTGTCGGCGTCTGGCGTCGACGATTGCCATTCAGCTACGCCGCCAGTAAACTTTAACAGTAGACTATACTAACATTTAGTGCGACAATAACAGGTGCGTTTCGCTAGCGAATGAGCATTAGCGTTTGGTGACTTGGCTATGTACCCACAGGTACTTAAAGCATTGACTATAATATTTCTAGGATTGAACTCATAATTAAGATTATTCTTATTTAACAGGTTAAAGACTAAATAATAATCTTCTGTTTTAAAATTATCAAAAATATGAATCAACATAGTAGGTAGTCTTGACTACAGTTACTATTATTTATTAGTTGGTCACAGTTTGTATACGCGTCCTAACTTGCGTTTATAAATTGGTACTTAACTCTTAGTTATTCTTAGAACTTCCTTCTACTTTAGACTTAAAATTACTGTCGTATTAATATAGTGACTATATTAATACGACAGTAATTTTAAGACTAGGTATATTATAGTCTACTGTTCACAGTTGCTGATTAAAGTTTACGTGATTACCATTAGTGTTTTTATATTTACTTAAACTACGAAAGCGTTTCCCTGCTAGAATTAAATACTGAATGCGTAACTTATTGAGAGTTGAGACAGCGGCGAGTACTAAAATAATAACTTTCCAAAATACTAGATAGTTTTTAAGCAAATGTTGTTTCTTTATTGCAAAACAGGGTATAAAATAGTCTTGTTCTTTGTCTTTGCTAAATATTTAGATAAATATACACTGTAACACTATTGTGGCTATTCTATGGCATATTAACTACGTTTTGATACATTTTTCAAGTTTTTCAATTGTAAACTAAGCTAAAAACAGTTGCCATTTGTACCATTCCGGTTACATTTACGCCCCGAATTTGTATAAAAATCATCTAAGACCGTCATTTACGACCCTATCAACTCTAATTGTTCAAAAAAATCGTGGGTGTAAAGGACGTTCATAGCATTTTGACATGTCCTTTACAACCATCTAACTTCTAAACCGTTTAGTTTATCACTACAGGTGCTACACTAGGTTAAGGATACTAAAAATCTACATATTTTTCTATATACGTCACAAATATAGGTCAAAAAACAAAAAAGATATAAACATTTTTCTAAAAAAAAAAGTTGTTTTTTGCTTCTCCTGAAAACCTGCATTTTGTCCTTTACGCCAATTGAACCCAAAGCCAAAGGTATCGATATGTGACACGCTTTTGTGGCTCTACACTGATGGGCCGAATACGGACTTTGCCGAATACGAATATTCGGCCGAACATTCGGTTCAGCTGTTACCGAACCGAACATTCGGCCGAATATTCGGTTGAGCCATATTTTAAATCCTGACTTAGTGTTAAAAACGTTTCAACGATTGGTAATGGTTACACATTTCTCTTAACACTTTCGCTACCAAGAACCCGACTGTCGGGCACACCGCTCGTAGAAGCGTAGCCGATTACATGGGTTTCCCCGTATGTAGCGAAAATGTCGTAGCGCCGCGTAGAGCCCGGTTTCGAAAGTGTTAATGTTCCTATAATTTAGTGCATAAGAAAATTTTGGTTTTTGTTTCTTAAGATAGGTACGTTATTTTTACTTTCATACAAAATTATTGTATTTTATATTTTAACGTATTTTTAACTCCCTTTGATAGTTCCTTAGAATGCAGAAATAAGATGTCATTATGTGATGAATTACAAAACAACTTATTACGCTATTTATTTACTTTGTTTATTCGATAAATATTCGGTAATGTAACCGAACTATTCGGCCGAATACGAACATTGAAAAACTTGCCAAATATGCCGAATACCGAATGTTTACCGAATATTCGGCCCATCTCTACTCTACACATAACATCGTATCAGATATTTTTGTGAACTTCGAAGAGTAACATGTGCTGGTGACTGTGCCCCACTGAATGAGTGAAAATTATGTAAACGTGTACTGTGGTTTTTGAGATATTGGCCGTTTAATAGAACTCGTGGTTAATAAAACGTACAGAAAAATGAAAATGAAATATTTATTAGGGTTCCGTACCTCAAAGAGGAAAAACGGAACCCTTATTTTTCAAGTAGGCATATTACAATGCGCATTATGAACGTCAAATAAAGCTACGCCGGCTCTAACCCTACGCCTCAGCCTCGAGAAGATTTCAGTCCCCCTCAGAAAAAAAGAAAGTGCCAATATTTCAAAAACCATGACTATTTCATTAAGGTCAAATTCGCTTAATGTGATAGCTAATGAGATGTGTCCTATAACCCCTTTTAATTTGGCGTTGGTTTGAAGCTACGTCACTACCACACAGAGTATTATCATACAGTATAGCCACTCCCGCTCCCCGCTGAAAGTGCCACCCACCCCCTCTCGGTTACCTCACAGTTACCGCTTATCAAAAACGAACAGTCGACCTGTCATATTTCACTCATACAAGCATAGTACGCGTTCACCACCTACACGAGTTAAGAATGTGTGCTAAGGAACGCGCCTCTTTCATTACCGTCACTACTTTTTAAAAAAACTTGTATCTTCGTCTGTCAATGAAAAGAAAATTGTAGTATGTATGGAATGCGTATAGACTTACTGCGTTTTAACTTTGAGGAGCAGCGTGAGAGTGACGATATATTTGATCGCCGGTGTCCGAGGTGTATCGCTACAGTAATATGTACACCTACAGTGCTACAGTAGTAATATGTACGAGTAATAGATTTATATTATTGCCATAGATATATAACGTTGCTAAGCTGGCATATATACAACTGTATAAACACATAATAATTATCTGTTTATTACATATACATAGATACTCGTGCCTACAAAACAACAATTACGAGTATTAGTGATTAGGCCACATTTCCATTTACCAATTGTGCCACCTGCTTTACTTTAATAACTTATTTGTTTAAATAATACTTAACATAATTTGTAAGCGAATATCGTTCAAATTAAAAGGGGACGTTACCCTTCATTGTTAATATCGGTATATCCTATCCTACTCCATCTTAAAGGATAAGCTGTAAGAGTAAAAGAGATGCAAATAATCTGGCTTGGTCTTGGTTTTAATATTGAACGACGCCGCATAGTACGTTGCTTGTTTTCGAGATACAACTTTGAACAGCGGTTGAAGTCACGCGTGTTGGAATATGGACTTTAATATATAAGAAATAAAGTTAAATTTAGAGTGGTGTGATTTTGTGAATACGAGATATTTGTATTTACAAGTTGAGATTGATTTGATTGCCACCTCTCTATAAAAATATTCTTTTCCCCTCACTAGCTCGGAAACACGTGTTTTGTCCTTTAATACCAGCGGGTAAAAACGCATTTTATCCACTAGTGGGTAAAGTAATTTGACCTTGAATAAAGTCAAATTAACTGCTTTAAAATTGATAAAAGTAGGTGAATCTAGTAATAAAGATGATTTACCACCTGTGGAACTACTGGAAGCAGTTTGCCCCTTGTATAACAAATAACTATTATTATCTCGTTGAAGTATAATAAGTTCAAATATTTGAGGAATATATAAGTTTTGGTTGATATTATTTTTGTTTACATATACTTCTTCTATCATGTGTTGAAACGTCACTTTCCAACAGAGAAGGTTCTTTTAAAGTTCATGTGCTATATCAAAATTTCAGTTATGTACTATGACTCTCAAAATGTTGCTGGTGCCTGGTGCATGACCAAAAATATACGTTTTATTTGGTATTTTTCGATACAAATATACCTAGGTAACGACAGTACGATATAAAAATCGGGTTTTCAGAAAAAAAAATAGTTATTTTTAAACTGAGAAATTCATGTTTTTAATTTCTCAGTCACTACTGATACAAATAGAAAAATATGGATACCTATTTACGTGAAAATGCGTAATTTCCTTTCATACTATGACAACGATATTTTTTTATTTATTCTCTCTAAAGCAAGATTTTTTATTTATTGAATACCTACTGAATTGAAACTTCAATGTCAAGACTGTTTATGCATTATATAATAAATACGTATTTACTAGCTACGTAGCATTAGCTTTCAAATTTGTTTATCCCCCCGTCCATTGACTTTTGTCATTGAAACATATTTTCGCGGTAATTACGTCGTTTCTCCGAGAGGTAAACATTGAAAGTAGGTGTAAGAGCAAATCAATGATAAATCGGTTCGTTTACTTATTCCTATTTTCTTAACATTATTTTGGTTGTCTTCTAAGTGGTGACCCTGTCTGCTAAGATGGTCTTGGGATCGAACCGCAATTGTTTGGGTGATGACTATTGTCCCAGATTTGTAAGAACCTCTTTTTGACACATGACAGCGTCCACAAAACGTAAACTCGCGCAACCTAATGAAATTTTAAATAAAATCCTGTAATAATATTTAAAAAAATCAAGTACTTAAAAACAATATTTCGCTTACTTTAAACATAATCTAACACATATTACATTTTTGCGGATCTTCGTTAGTGAGTATTTTACGATATTAATTTATCACCCAGGATTTACTTATTATGTCATTTATCGTTCATTTTTATTTTTAAACTAGTGCTGTGGCAAAGTCTGTCATTTCGATTCAAATGACATTTCAGTAAGTTGATAGAAATCGTATATTTCACCTTTAAGCACCTCCTTGTACATAGGGCCTAATCGATTTAACCAATTCGAAATTAATCGTTAGATTTGGCAAACGATACGTCTTAGCCACATCGCAACAGACTTCAAATCAAATGTGTCCAGAATGTGAACTTACAAATCTGGGACAATAGGCCCCGTAGCCGAAAGACATTTCTGCGATGCGAAACGCCGCAGAAATGTAGTCTGACTCTGTCGCGCCAATTTAAGTATTTGTATATTATGTATTTCGTTGTCTGAGTACCCACAACACAAGCTTTCTTGAGCTTATCATGGGCGCTTATGTCAATCTGTGTATGAATGTCCTAATAACATTTATTTATTTTTTCTAATATTAAAGTTACTTTTCTCAGATGTTTAACTTTCGATTCGACTTGCGAGTGAAATGATACAAAATACAAAAAAAATACAAAAAGTTTATTTCATTACCAGACATAGATAAAATATAGGAATTAAACAGTAGGTACATTGTGCATATTTGTGAAATAATACATATATATATTTCGAATATCACGATACAAGTGAGAAAAGTAGGATATTCATTATTCATCACATGTAGCGATAAATTAAAACGCGATTGAGGAGAGTGTTTTAACTCGACACCATCAGTTACGAATTACTCATTCGCACGTGTATTATATACACTACATATTGGTTAAAATGGTTAATATCATAAAAAGACTTAAAAAGTAAAATAAAACAATTCTGTTGTTATTCGTTTCACTTTTTTTTCACCATCAGATCAAAATTCCGAAATTGCCGCTTTTGTTCCGATAACCAGAATGTTGTCAACTGAGAGTCTTTTGTTTTCCCATGCCGAACTTTCCCGAACGCTGCGTGAAATAACGAACTGTATGTCGGCTCTGCGTAGGGCCCACAGGGCCTCTTGCAAAACGTACAATTGTTCACGTTTCGTAGCGAACTGTTGGCTACTGGCTCTGTCGAGAATACATATAATATTTAATAATATGTATATATAAAAATAGAAGAGCAATAAAGAGAGCTAACTACGATACGAGTCGGAGATTGTAATCTTGGCTAGAGGGCCAGGAAGTGACAGACGACGATATGGTTTGAGTCTTGAGTTGAAATTGTGAAATGTCTTGCGTTGAGCTCGATTTTTATGAACGCATTTTCTGTTTATATTGTATTGAATACATCGTAAATAAAACTATATAAATGGATTATTACATGCGATATACGAATATGTAAACGGTAGTTTTATTTTATGAGTAGGTAACTATAGATAGGTATATCGCGGTAACCGCGTAAGTACATAGTTAGGTAATATTATTTACATTGTAAGCATTAACTTATTTTTGATATTACCGGTCATTAGTAGGTATGAACTCTATGGAAAATACTAAAGATGGGCCGAATATTCGGTAAATATTCGGTATTCGGCATATTCGGCAAGTTTCTCAATGTTCGTATTCGGCCGAATAGTTCGGTTATATTGCCGAATATTTACCGAATAAACAAAGTAAATAAAAAATGGAAGATTCTTCTAAGAGCCCTATGTCCCTAGTGAGGGATAACAGGAACACATCATCATCATCATCAAACAAAGTAAATAAATAGCGTAAGTTGTTTCGTAATTCATGGGATAATGACATCCTATTTCAGGATTCTAAGGACCAAAGGGGGTTATAAATGCGTTAAATATAAGTACTTATGTAAAAATTGTACATTACATCAGAGGCCGGGAAAATGAGGATTTCCGGCCAAGTGGGTATATACGGCCGAGCGAGCGTGCGAGCGAGGCCGGATAGGGATACGAGGCCGGAAATCCGTTTTCACGCCGAGGCATGTATAGTGCTTTTCTCAAACATACAATGAAATAAAAAAAAATGCTCTAAAGGACAATATTTTATAAAAAAAAGTTACTTTGCAGGCCTAGGCCTAAAAAATAATATGAAATCCCTTTACAGTCCTCTCGAGTTGTTGCGCCCAAAAAGCGATACTTCCCAGCCCATTTTAAGGAACGTAAAGACAATATTTCATTGCATGTTTGAGAAAAGTATTTTTACATAGCTTAAGAAAAAAAAAACTAAATTTTCTTATGCACTAAATTATACAACCACATTAAGAGCCTTAGTTAGTACCCAATGTACCCATTAACCAATCATTAAAAAGTTTTTAACTCTAAGCCAGGATTTAAAATATGGTGGAACCGAATATTCGGCCGAATGTTCGGTTCGGTAACAGCTGAACCGAATGTTCGGCCGAATATTCGTATTCGGCAAAGTCCGTATTCGGCCCATCTCTAGAAAATACGATAAAAATTTTCATACGATTTAATAAATGAATACTTAGGTACTCTTATTTTTTATACAAAATCATTCACGACGCAATGTTTTGCTACTTTATTTTTGTTCAATACGCGTCGTACTTACTTATGGTGCTCCCACATTGGGATGTTATAAATGTTATATGTAAGGTGCATTAAGGTAATTCTGAATGACAGAAATGCTCGGATAATTCCGAAAGGGGAATCTTGATATGATGGAAATATTGGAAATAACGGTGATTTTTATGCGACTTTCGTAATTAGACAACTTTCGGAATTACCCTAATGCACCTTACATATAACAGCCAGTGTGGGAGTACCTTTAGCTGACTTGACGTAAAGCCTGACCAGAAATATACAGAGTGTAACAAAAAGGTGGTGATCCGTTTAAGGGCGTACTCAGTATCGTATTCTTATCAGGAAAAAGTAGAAAATTTTTTTTTTCGCTAAAAAAATTTTCACTTTTGCCTGTATGACTACGCGCCATGTTGCGGAATTTCATTAGAACTATTTTCTTCATAGTAAACTGAACTGTCACCCCATACATCAGAATAACAGCGCCCTCCTGACAATACTCATATATTTATTTCTGGTCAGGCTTTAACTACCTAAAGCTGAGTTTAGACCTGTGGCCCGTTTCTCGAAAGGTACAAGCCTTGTATTACAAGTGCGCGAACTGTCAAATCGTATGGGTTGTCATGGAAACACACTTGTAATACAAAGCTTGTACCTTTCGAGAAACGGGCCCCTGCAAGTTATTGCTGCAAGTTTTGCGACGCAACTACAAGTAAGAGTGAGTGGCAAATATCTGCATATACTTCTGTTTCAAAACTTGCAGCAAGAACTTGCTCGTCTAAACCTGGCATAATGTCAGTTAGTTCCGCGTCCTCTCAATATCAAATAGGTGTAGACGTCAAATATTTCATTCGTAATATATTTTTTTCGTTTTCATTCCCAAGCATGTCAAAATTACTTCCAGTTAAAGTCAACTTAAACTAAAAAACATTCCCCTTCCTTAATACCTCACTGATTGCACATTTTGTAAAAGAACCTGTTACACGGTTTAGGAGAAGCAATTCCGCGACCCATATTCCATCGCCGTCTCGTTAAATCGATGCTTATAATAGACATGACTGCGTCGCACAGAAGCGTTTGGTCCTCCCACGCGGCTTGCTTACAGTCTTTTGCGTATCAAACGTACAGATCTATTACAGGACAATTCGAAATGTAAATTGGTATCAGAAACAACTCATCATCATCATAGTACTCATAGATGACGGGTACATTGCGACATCATTATGGTTTATGGCACTACTTTTCCTCTGATAGCCAGTTGGTCACCAAAAATTCATATTAATTTCGGAAGTTGAGTTGTTGACGAGAAAAAGCGGTTACCATGGTACTGAGACTAAGATCAAGCGAGCTGTGTGTTTCATCAGTTTCATTAGAGTGTTCAGCATTAGATAATATAACTATATATATTTACGTCTGTGGTCCAAATGTTCCGTAGTTTTCCGTATTTTTCTCAAAAACTACTGAACCTATCAAGTTCAAAACAATTTTCCTAGAAAGTGTTTATAAAGTTCTACGTTTGTGATTTTTTTCATATTTTTTAAACATATGGTTCAAAAGTTAGAGGGGGGGGGGACGCAAAGAGCGATTATTTCCGAAAATATTAATATTATCAAAAAACGATCTTAGTAAACCCTTATTCATTTTTAAATACCTATCCAACAATATATCATGGGGTTGGAATGAAAAAAAAAATCAGCCCCCACTTTACATGTATCCCTAATAAAAAAATTTTTTCCATTTTTTATTTCTGCACTTTGTTGGCGTGATTGATATACATACTTGTACCAAATTTCAGCTTTCTAGTGCTTACGGTTACTGAGATAATCCGCGGACGGACGGACGGACGGACGGACGGACGGACGGACAGACAGACATGGCGAAACTATAAGGGTTCCTAGTTGACTACGGAACCCTAAAAATGTAGGCTAATAATGTATGTACCTACATATGCGTGTAATGTATGCTAGCCAAATGTACATCTATGTTGTCTGAGTACCCAACAAGTCCAACAACACAAGCCTTCTTAAGCTTACCGTGTGACTCAGTTAATCTGTGTAAGAATGTCCTATAATATTTATTTATTGATTTATACAATACAGGGTGGCTAGCCGAATGGCACAATCGCTCACGAAACGCTCACGAAACGAAGCGCTAGTAGATATCTATCTCTATCGCGCTTGCGTATTGGCGCGACAGAGCCAGCGGCGTATCGCTTTCGTTTGGCGTCGGAGAAATGCCATTCGACTACGGGGCCTGTACCGCTGACTTGCATAGGTAGTCACACCTCGGACAATGGCGATCAAATATATGAAATAGGCGCGTTCCTACGCACACAGCCACACAGTCTAAGCTCGTGTAGGTGAACGTATGAGTGAGATGACAGGTCGAGTGGTCGACTGGTCGCGTTCTTGACAGGCGGTAACTGTGAGGTATTTATTTATTATTATTGGTTGTATTGTGGGCCTTTCTGCGTCACGTCAACCAGCAGTGATCTTTTGTGACGGCCCTTTGTGATTAAATATCCTTAGGTACTTATTCCCGTTGAGTCCAGAAAGTTCTAGATTCTTTGGACTGTAAGGTCTTGTACCTCATAGGGTTGTAGTACATGCCGCCCTAAGTAGGTACTTCTCTTTGACATTAGTGGTCCGCAGGAACAGAGGATGTGCATTGCAGTCTCCTCGGTTTCCTGGCAGAATCTGCATGTCGTCTCTTGTTTCATCCCCATTTGAAACTGTGAGGTAGCCGAGAGCGGGTGGGCGGCACTTACAGCGGGGAGCGGGAGTGGCCATGTAGATGTAAATGTAGTGTAGGGACGCCTGGCCGGATACAGGCGGGCTGTCGATCGCTGATGCGTTCACTCAGCCCCGAGGGTTTACTGGTGAAACCCGATAAGTTGGGCGAATTATTTTTTGAAATTCGAACTATGTGCAATTTACACAGTGTTGTTATTTCAAGGACAAATTATCTCGATTTATAGGGTTTCACCAGGAAACCCTCGCCCAGTTCCCTGGAGTTGGGAGTGGCCATACTGTATACTTAATTATACTGTGGTAAGGTAAAGCGGGCCGTTACAGTGGCGTTTTCCGCGGCCGCGGCCGAGCCAATGACCGATTGCCGAGATTCGGTGCCGATGCCGTTATCGCGCGATGACGCGATGTGCGATAAATGATAACTGGGTGTATGTAAAACATTGTGTTTTCGTGATGTCGAGTGTTTTGATGTCTATGTACGACTTTTTCTATTATAGGTAGGTATTAATCCTCTTCTTTCCCAATGCGAACTGCTAAGGAATGGAACATGCTCGATTGCTCGCCTCATCTGTATTCCCGGGCGAATACAATCTGGGTGTATTCAAGTCAAGCTCAGACGAAGGATACTATAGACTTGACGCAAGCGTACACCCGTAAGGGACAGATATAGAATAATGGAGCGAATTTAAGAATCACTTTAAAAATGGCTGACAGTTTACCATAAACAACCTACGTAATTTGGGCGGATAATAAGCTTGACAACCCACGTCCTTATTGTTTGCCACAAACTCGTTTGTGGCAACGGCGGAAAAGTGAAACTATGACAAAGACAAAAAATAACATTTTGCTCTCTGTCACTCTTATTATAATTTCTATGTGACCATCTCGTTCGGTAGTGGTATTATTATTTGGCTGTCTAGTCTATAGTATCCTTTGTTTAAGAAGTCAAGAGTGAATAGGCTGTTACTGCTACAACCTCGGCCTTGTCGTTACTTTCCATCAGGTGCGACTAAAGTCAATCACTCGCCAGTTTGTAATATTAATATTTTTTCTAAAAAAACTAACGATAAAAAATATCTACGTTATAAGTTATTTTACAAAATGTTATTCTTTCACTGTCTTTTGCCATGGATAACAAAACGAAAAAAATTCGGCTAATGCCTAAATCGTATTGAAAGTAGGTATACTGACTTATTTTTTTAATACTGTGAATTTATGGTTATATTAGTTATTACCGGCGAAATAAAAAGGACCAGCCATGCTTTTAATATTTTCAACATTATTTATTATGGGGCCAATGCTGAAATGCAAAAAAAAAAAAAATAGGCTGTTCCGTACATTCCGACTGGCACGATGCCGCTCATTTCTATGGAAAAGTCACAGTGTATGTGTATGGCTGGTCCGTTTTCTTTCATCCAGGTATACAAGGTGTAACGAGGAAACCGAAAGATTTTAACTACGCATTTCTGAGGGCAAAATAAAGATAAAATTTTATAGGTATATCGTCAAGCTAATTTTTTTACTTTTTTGTATGGTATTTTCACATAAAAAGTAAATATTATTTATAAAACTGGCACCAAAAAAAAATTTTACAATTTTTTTCTAAAAAAAAATACTTTTTTACAATGTGTCACTAGTTACTTTTCGATATCTGCATATCAACGAGGATAGTTAGATTATCGCCATCAAAACAGCGTTTTGTTCTGAGAAATAATGAGAAATTGTTATTTTATTAAATGCTCATAAGTCTGAAAATAGGCGAAATCCAGAAAAGTTTATATGACATTTTACTCTTCTAGTATGGTGAGGAATACGCTGTTATAATTATTCGGTTTCTTCATGTTACACCGTGTATATGTACTTAGTACCTACACTAAATAATCGTTGCAATGACAATTGTTAATTTTGGCATTGTGATTTTTTTTTCTGTAAAGTAAACAAAAATATTATTATAGGTACCAGCTTACCTCAACTAGGTAAGTAATAGTCAAGTTGATATTGAAAGTTATCATTATCACATGATGACGCGAATTGTGATAACATTAGGTACCGACGCGCAGTGCAACACAATTTGTGACGTTCCACGGATAAAGGTGGCGATTGAACGCTTACTCTTATTATTGACAGGCATTTTCGCGAAAAAACATTCAAAAACTTGTTTTTAAATAAGTATATAAATTTATAATATAAATATATAAATTTAATGATGATACATCACTGCTTTTTAATGTTGACCGAAAATCTACGGATTACAATGTAATTAATAGCACGTTAGCTGATGTACTGCAGTGGTTTACTGTCAACAATTTACTTCTTAATTCTAAGAAAACCAAATGTATTCGATTCTCTCTGCCGAATGTTAAACCAATCGATACAAAAATACTTTTGAATGATGAATGCTTAGAGATGGTAGATACAACACTGTTCCTTGGCTTAACATTGGACAAAAATCTACAATGGAGTCCTCATATAAGGAAACTAGCAAGCAAATTAAGTTCAGCCGCATACGCCGTTAGGAGAATCAGGCAACTGACTAATGTTGAGACAGCTCGCCTAGTTTATCATAGTTATTTTCACAGTGTAATGTCATACGGTATTCTGGTTTGGGGCAAAGCAGCTGACATACAGACTATCTTTGTATTACAAAAGAGAGCCATTCGTTCTATTTACAACTTAGGAACACGTGAATCAGTGAGAGAACTCTTCAAAGAAATTAATATCTTAACTGTAGCTTCCCAATACATTTATGATAGTATAATTTATGTTGTTAAGAATTTAGACTGTTTCACTAAGAATTCTGATATCCATAATTATAACACTAGAAACAAAAATAAGCTTGCCATAAAGAAGTTTCGTGTCCGTAAAGTACAGAAGTCATTTGTTGGGCAATGCATTCATTTTTATAATAAGTTACCTGACACCGCTTTGAGATTACCCTCCCAGCTCTTAAGAACTACTTAAAAAAATCATTGATGTTAAAGGCTTATTACAGAGTCGAGGACTATTTGACAGACAAACATGCATGGCCCGAACCAGAAACTACAAAAAACGAATAGCAATTAAAATAATTGTATTATGTATAGAGGACACAGTTCAGATAAGAAAGCACATCAAATATTTTATATTTTATGTTGTGTAGGTAAATTACATATTTAATGATATTGAGATTCATATTATCTTTTTCTTCTGTGACAATTTGATATGTTTTCTCTGAAGAAGAACGACGTATTATTAAGCAATAATATAATTTATTGAAATTAATTTCCATAGAGTACCTAGTCTGTTCATATTCTTTGATGAATACTTTTGCATGTTAAATTGTATCTTGTTATTTAATGCATGTTAGTTATAAGATGTAATGTTTTGAAAAGAAGTTGCCCGCCGAGTTTCTTGCCGGTCCCATAGTGGATACCCCCCTCCCAACTGAGGGGGGACTGAAATCTTCTCGAGGCTGAGGCGTAGGGTTAGAGCCGGCGTAGAAGACGTTCATATGCGCATTGTAATATGCCTACTTGAAAAATAAATATTTCATTTTCATTTTCATTTCATTTTCATTTTCATTTCATTTTCATTTCATTTTCATTTCATTTTCATTTCATTTTCATTTTCATTTTCAATGTTTTTCCTGATCCTAATAGGTAAAAAAAGCGTCCAAAATTTAATAATACAGTTACAAAGTGGAAAAGTATGCAAAATAATAGAACATTTTAGGACCATTTTTTTTGTCTCTTGTTTTTTGTCCTAGATCGAAAGGGCTCGTGATTTTAAGTAGGAAAACATAAATTGTATCTACCTTAGAAAAAATATTTTTGGTGATTGTTCTCGCGAAAATGCCCTGACACTTCCATAGTAAGTGCGTTTTCACATTATGCGAATCGGATGTCGGAGTCGAACCGACAACATCCCATACACTACAGGCGCCATCTTTGATTTTTTCCATTGAAATCCGACATCCGATATCGGATCGGATAATGCGAAAACAGCCTAAGTTGGCACTAAGAGACGTGACCGCTAATCGTAATAACGTACCTTTTGCCCGTGGAACGACACATTTGTCCACATCATTTTAGTCTAAAAATAAGTGATGGCAAAGTGACGACGGAACCGAAAGACGACGCTTATTTTTTTACAAGACTTACATTTTTATAATCACTACTTGATTATATTATTTCTGTATTTCACTCCTAAGTTGAGACCTTGTCTATTGAACAATGCAAGGGGCAGACCCCTCGCTTACTATGCGGGTTGGGGACTTCCAAAACACCCTTGTATTTTTTTAGACATGTCCAGGTTCAAACAGTCGAACAGATTAACTTATTGATTTATAAAAATTTAAAATCGAAATAAGATGTCATATATTAAAGAAAAAATGACGAGCACCACCAGTGGTGAAGGGTTTTTTTTTTAAATATATGACATCTTATTTCGATTTTTAATTTATATATAGTAGTGTGACTACTTAAAAAACACAAATCAAAATATTTGTTAAAAATAATTTGATTTGTTCCCATAGTTGTTATAAAAATTATTTTTATAACAAGTCTACCGTGAATCACTGACATATTAAACATGTAAACTCGGGTCACTCACGTAAAATTGTCGAAGATCGCTCGACATGTTTCGTTCCGTAACGAGGAGCATTTTAAACATGTCGAGCGATCTTCGATAGTTTTATGTGAGTGACCCGAATTTGCATATTTAATATAGGTATATAGAAACATTATTGCGTTTTTTTTTAAACACGTCTGGATTTTATTGTATTTTAAGTAAGATTTAATATGTACTCAAATGTATTAATATGTATTGTTTCTATAAGTGTGATCCTGTAATTGGCTTTCTATCTTTTATTCAGTAGTGTTATATTGTAATAGTAGCTGTTGGATCTCCATAAACTAAAATAAATAAAATAAAATAAATAAATAAATAAATCTTTTCATGTTTATAGGTTATTCAAAAGATTTTCTTATCATTACTAAACAAAAAAGTAAATGCTCATATCGACATAGATAATAAAATACTAGTAGATATAAGTGTGTCTGGAGGCAATGAAATTCAAATCAAAAGAAAACAAACAATATCTACAATCCGTTATCGCACGTCGCACCTTCAGATTATCTCCCTCGGTTGGTACACCGCACAGGAGCTGTAAAAAGTAAAATCCATACTTAAGAAGCTAGAATATAGTAAATATATTATCCATACTTAAGACGATACGGCAGGGGTCAATTCTCCATACAAACGCTCTCGACTATTTCCTCCCTGGTTTTTGAAGATAGAGCAATGATTTTTTCAACACATATTGTTATTATTTTTATCTGTGTCGGGCCGTTTTGATTTTTTTTTTTATACTACGTCGGTGGCAAACAAGTATACGGTCCGCCTGATGGAAAGCGGTCACCGTAACCTATGGACGCCTGCAACTCAAACAGTGTCACATGCGCGTTGCCACCCATTAGAAACTTGTACATTCCCTTTTGCTGCGTTAAGTAAGTACACAGTAAAAAGGAGTGTACAAGTTCCAAGGAGGGTTCGGGTTGCCGACGACTCAAAGGACAATAGACGGAACAAGTTAGTCCCGTAAGTCCTCCCGTCATCAGCACACCGCACCCTCGTTAAGCTCTGGCAGCCTTACTCACCGGCAGGAACACAACACTATGAGTAGGGTCTAGTGCTATTTGGCTGCGGTCTTCTGTAAGGCGGAGGTACTACCCCAGTTGGGCTCTGCTCTAGATTCGAGCGAGACGATATCCGCTGTGCTGTGCCCTACCACACAAAGCGGAATATCATTCGCTATGCCCTACCTCATACAGATTTTTTTTGATATTCTGCTTTTTATAGACTCTAGACTCTCTAGAGCCAATCAAAAATTTCCGAAAACGCGGCCCTTTTCATTGTGGCGCAAAAAAAGGTGTGATACTCAAGATTGGTAACAATTAACCAAAAAAGCTAAACGGTCCGACATAGATTATTTCATTGTTATTCAGATTCTCAAATTTCGTTCCGATTGATTAAGTTTTGAAGGAGGAAAGAGTCGAGAGCGGAACCTCGATTTTACAGATTTCTTGAAATATCTTTTGACTGAGTTGTTCTTAATGGACAATTTTTTTTCACTTGTACTTATATTTAACTAAAATTCTCAAGTTGAAAGGGGGGCTCCTTTCCATTTTAGCATTTTCGCTACCGTATCCTCTTAATATTATAAATGGGAGTGTGTGTGTCTGTTTGTATGTCCGTCTTTCACGGCAAAACGGAGCGACGAATTGACGTGTTTTTTTTTAAGTGGAGATAGTTGAAGGGATGGAAAGTGACATAGGCTACTTTTTGTCTCTTTCTAACATTGAACTATTTCCAATAAAGACATTTAAAAGTTCACGTATCACACAAAAACATCAAAACATCTTACACTCAGCATGTTGTCGACTCGCGAAATCGAATAAAACGGTTCTTATTGCGGGACCAGGTATCTATAATAAACTACCCGACAACATAAAAAATATTAAAAATGAAGCCACATTCTATAGTAAATTAAGGAAATGGCTGACTATTAATGCTTTTTATGACATCTCAGAATATTATAATAATAATGCAATTTAATGTTCAATACGATCACATACTATTATTATTATTTTTTTGTAATTATTGTTCAACATCTATTATTTCTTTTTTTAAATTAATTATTGAATTTATTTGAGAGTATTTTCTATTTTTAAAATGTAATATTGTATTGTACCCTAATTATGATAATTTAACTTTAACTTTGACATGTAAAATTGTTAATTTTATGAATAAATGAATATGAATATGAATAACGCGAGCGAAGCCGCGGGCAAAAGCTAGTAGTATTATACATATTTAATAGATTATTAAAGTGAAATTTTATTAATAACCCAGTTTTGTAAATATAAAAAAAAAATAGAAGTATTAAGTGTTAAGATTGTGCAACTCGGGGCGGAAGTCGCACATTGTTAACGAGAGTAAGTTAAGTTTAAAGAACTAAAGACTCGAGCTCGCAATAAATAATATGTAAAAAGATAAAAGATGTTAAATACGGTAAATAAAATAAAAATAAATAAATATTATAGGACATTCTTACACAGATTCACTGAGCCCCACGGTAAGCTCAAGAAGGCTTGTATTGTGGGATTTATGGGTACTCGGACAACGATATATATAATATACAAATACTTATATACAGGAACAAATATCTGTGCTCATCACAAAAAAAATGCCCTTACCGGGATTCGAACCCAGGACCGCGGCTTAGCAGGCAGGGTCGCTACCGACTGAGCCAGACCGGTCGTCAAACGGTACCTACTAGAAATTTCATAACGATTATTTTTCAGTACAGATGATATTTGATTTACGCACTAGTGCGAGAAGTGGTTTATTCCTTGTCAGGTCGAAACCTTGGAGGGCGAATGTACTGAAAAACGTCGTACGATACACGTGCGAAAAGGAAATGTCGTGTTTTAATTTATCGCCATTCGTTTCGAACTTCCTTTTTTCAGCACTTGTATCGTAATGTATTATACTGTTATGTAACTCCCGCTCCGCCAGCGTACAATTGGACATTTACTGTGGGAGTGAGATAAAAAAAAAAAACCCGTGCGACGCTACAATAATAATTATAATTTTGTCGCAAATTTCGCTCCGATAAACTCAATATTTTTGGTTTATTTCTAAGTAATTGTCTTGACTTAATTCTTAAACTTGACACCAATTTCGTAGCTAAATTAAAAGATTTCAATAATTGAAACTGTCTTTGTGTTAGACGGAGCAGTTTGAAAGGAAAGCTGATGCGAGCAGGGCGAGGGGTGCTCCAAGCGAGAGTAGCTCTTTTGTTGAGCCCGGAATATATTTAAGTACCCACATACATGCAGTGTTTCGTGCGCCGGGCTACCAAGCACGCTTATTGTATCACAATATCATTTAACTGAAATCAGGGGCGGCTCACTCTGCGATTCTATCGCCGCGCTACAAGTACATGATGGCGGCCGCGAGTTCGCGGCCTAATCAGAGTTGGCGCGCGTTCTCACGGAACGCACGTTCGCACTTTCTATTGTTACTTTACGTCGCGAGTTTTTTTAACACGTTCGCGGACGCTCAGTCACCCCTCTGGGACACCAATATTTTGTATGGGAATTTTTCGACTGCTATTAGGGTTATTATGTGACGAGGAACGCTATAGCATTCGGATGCTATAGCATACCTGACAAAATACAGAGTTAAAATGTGATCTTATGTGACACCGTATGCTATAGCATACGATGCTATAGCATACCGTGACACAATACTGAGTCAAAATGTGATCTTATATGACACCGTATGCTATAGCATACGATCCATAGATGGTGATACAGCAGATTCATTCTGTAGAATCATATCAAATAAAACATTTAGTGTTTCTGGCTGCGGGGATGATGCCCACAAATAAAAGTATAAAGCTTGTTCACGAATACAGAGTTTTTTGGTACAAGAAGAATTGTCTAAATGTGTATCTCCTACAGACTCTTTTGGAGTACTTAACTTTCGTCAGAACTGTAGTCACCCGTTTCGTCATTGAGACTAGAATAATGTTTGTTCAAACCTGCTGTTGTATAGGTGCTAAAGGCCTTCATTTGGTGTGATGATTTCTGGGTAGAACTTATCCACTACCTCTCACTACGCGATGATTCGCCCAGCTTTATATGCTATTTTACAAGCATCTAAACCAAGTTCAAGTAGTTAAACACCAACAAAATTCACTCAAAAAGATATAATTTAACGTAAACAGTCAGTATCAACCAGAAATAGGGTTTATTCACAAATATATGAGCAAAGCAATGACTAAGTACGAAGGAAATTACTCAAATAATAGGTGTAAACATGCTTCGGTTTTCTTAATTTATCGTAACCAAAATCACGGTGTATTATTAAAACGACAGTGGACATGTTTGTTAACAAAACCGCAACACAAAAATATATATAAACTGTAAAAATAATTACTTATGATTTTTTAAACAATCCGTAAAATTGCGTTTGCGCTCGAAATTTGGCCACATTTCACGGGCCAACTCCCGGTGACACTCGCGGGGCTACTGCGCAAATTTCCATACAAAGAGGTATTCTATAGCATACGCTGTAGCCGGCTAGCAGCGGAGAAATAAAACAAAGGTTCTATAAGTAAATAACAATATAATGAAAAATATATACAATAAATTAAGAGATGTCTGTCAGTACGCGAGTAGGTAATAAAAGATCGTCACTGGCCTCAACGTTCCTTCTGCTGGTCTTCGTCTAGCCGTATACGTGGTCTGTCCGCAGGTGCCACTGCGCGAGTTGTACAGAAACCAGGCTGAAGATGTTCCAGCGCTGAGTAATATAAGCAGCGACGTTCAGCAAAGTTCTTCTTAAATTTTAAAGTAGAAGAAAGGGCTGCAACAATCGTGCGTGCTTAGGTCTGCAGTCGGAACCTAGCCCAGGCCTTATTCGCTTTCGCGAAACAGTGACGTACAATAAGACTTGGATTAGGTTTCAACATTAAACGAATTAACTTAACTATTTACACATATTATACAATTATAAATACCTGCATAAGAGGCAGCCCAACACAAACACACTGTTTTTACAATAGAAGTATTTCACAAGTTTTAAATGCAATTAAATAATTAGCACTTGAAATGTATATGAGCCTTCCCCGGCAGAGAAAATTTTGTGCAAAAAAACAAAAGACGCGTGATATGGCCGTACTTTTTCTTCTTAGCGGCCAGTGCGCGCGGCGACTGCAACATGCAGGTTTGCCATGTTACAAGTGTTACAACGCGTCACAAAAAGGTGAACTCGATCTGTGACGCCACAGCATATTTTTTAACTGCGATAAAACTATGTAATGTTGCAGTATGCATACTATGATTCTAGTGAATGGTAGAGGAAATGTTGGTGAATAATATTATACTGTGAACAAGAAGATTACTAAGCAAACAGACGCAGAAATTCAAACCAAATAACGTATTCTATAGCATACGCGTCACCAGAAGGAGTACAAAAACGTATGCTATAGAATACGCGTCCGCGAACGTGTTAAGGTTCATATGCGATGTCCGCGTGTGGAATGGCTAATAATGCCTAGTAAAATAGTCATCATGAATAAAATAGGACAATCTTACACAGATCTCAGTCCCACGGAAAAGTTCAATAAGGCTTGTGATTTTGGGACTTAAACAAAAATATATAAATACTGTATGTAGAAAGTCCCCAAGACTTGAATATAATAAATAGTACTTATAACATTTTATCTGAGTATTAATTCGTTTTAATCCATAAGCAACCCTATCGTCCGACGCTGCGCACGTGCGGCTAGTTTCTTTGTTAGAAATTTGTAGGCATTTAAAAAGGCGGCATTTCGTGAACATCAAAGCAGTGGGCCTTCTGTACTTGTACTATTATATATTTTGTGCTGAAATCATAAGAAGATAATTTATCTCACTGAAGTCGAGGCAGTATGGCCATCCTGTGGTCTTAGCCTGTGTAAAACGACCAAAAAAAAAATTACGTCAAGAATAGTTAGGTACATTTGACAATATGTTATTTCGTTTTTCTGTGCATTGTTTATGCCAGCTTCAATAAATAATTAAATAAAAATCTATACATAGATGTATTTCATTAAATTTTCAATACGATACCTCTTCGTATGTTGTGTTGTTCGACACTTTATGAAATGACGTCATCGTATTCAAAATATAAAATGGAGACTTACATGCAATCAGTTTTATTGAAAAAATAAAACACATTTATATTTAGACTTCCATTGGCTATTAATTTCACACCATTAAAAATAGATCAGTGAAAAATAGATACCTATACAGGGTGGCTCATTCAAATCGGTCAGTATGGGAAAGTCTAAAACTATAAGACATACGGAGATCTGTTCTTAGGAACCATGCCATCGATTTTAATGAAAAGACAATCTGCACTCATACATTTGAAAAAAAAAAAACTGTACCCAGCTGGGGAATCAAACCCGGTTGATTTGAAAAAATAAAATAAAATTATGTGAAAATTAAAACAATGCATTTTATTCATTTTGGACATCATGTTTCATAGAGACATTTACTGCTTAAGACCTACACAATCGATACTCGTATTTGAATAGAAAAAAATTAATTTTATTTTTATTTTTCAAAACAACCAGGTTCGATTCCCCAGCTGGGTACTACAGTTATTTTTTACAAATGTATTAATGCAGTTTTTATTTTTATTAAAATCGATGACATGGTTCCCAAGAACAGATGTCTTATAGTTTTAGTCTTTCCCATACTGACCGATTTGAATGAGCCACCCTGTATATTGTCAATTATCATGATGGATCAATAATTATTCTGATCTGTGTACGTTATAATTGGCCTACATACGAGTATATAGTCTACGTCATACTATATGACTTATGAATCATTTTGTATAAGGTGAAGTATCAAGAAGCATCTATTGCGTCCATATATTTTAAATTGTAAATTGTTTATCGTTTTGTTTTACCTTAACTTATATTTACTATTAATGCACTTAAGCAATGTTAGTTGAGAAGAATCCTATCATTTCAAAACACAATGTTCAGTACAATAATTTGCCACCACTTTTAACCTTAGAAAAATTATATACTTATCTTAGATAGCAGATTTTTTTAAACAATACTCAAACCATAAGGTAAGTCGCTCGATGAGTTAATGCCCGTAATGACAAAAGCAATAAGCAAGTAAGAGCGCTCGGAATTTTCCACAAGTCAAACAATAGGCGGGCAGAGGCCGCGCCAAACATATGCAAATACTGTTTATAAGAGATATACTTTGAGATTTTATTGCGCACATATGATTAGGTGCTGGGTTTTAACTGTATTTCAATGCTTTTAAAAATACAGTACATTTTTTTGCGATTTTATGAAAAATATTAGACAAAAAACGACATTTACTAAGATGTATCACTTCTTCAATTGGTGCCAGGACCAGGATCATCCATACTTTTGCTTGTTGCCATCCTCCTTTAGTTCTTTTGTAAGATTTATCCATAATCGAGATTAAAGATCTGATATCTATATGTGCGTAAGTTAGATTTTGATATGTACAAGTACCTACTCGTAAATAATAGTTTAGTAAAAACACCGTATTCTAACACATACTTGCATAGATAGGTATGTAGGTATGTCTATAAAGTATAGGTAAGTACGATTACTAGGTACCTATCAACATCTACATGTATATTAGTGTTACATACACAGTACAATGATTACATGTACAATGTTTTAGTGTGGTGTCGACATGCTACACCTCACTGCCTGACTCAATTGAGTATTTTTAATTTCTTTGTAGGTCAAGGTTCGTTACAAGTTACAAGAAACTGAAATTAACCTACTATTTTGAACTAATTGATTCGAAATGAACTGATGCATCGGTCACATACATTTTGCAAAATACTTAATATACAATATGACATTAAACTAGATAACAAATACAGAACAAGATCGATGTTTAAAATTAGTTGGTTATGTTTCCTATAACGAACGTAATTCTAATGAACACAAGTTAAATTATAATCTATTAAAAATATTTCAACTTGTGCTGTCTTAAAGTAGTCACACTACTATGTATATAAATTAAAACCGAAATAAATTACACATATGAAAGAAAAAATCCTCAGCCACCAGAGGACTTGGTCACTTTTTCTTTCATATGTGTAATTTATTTCGGTTTTAATTTATTTCGGTTTTAACGAACGTAATGTTTATAATAAATCAATATATAGAGTATAATGGAACATTTTTTTTATCATAGCAACACTTACAAAAATGATTCAATAGCTGTCACATGCAAAACGGTTTACATAGATGGTGGCGCCCCTATTAATTTCTACTACCCTTATTTGCCAGGTTGTAATACAGCTCAATTTTTTAGGTTTGGTTTTGATTATGGTAGCTTAAACTTTGTTTATTTCTATCGCACTTTGCCTAACGTGGCATGTGAACTTTCGTTGGTATTGTGTTTATGCATTACTTAACTTATAATTATTTGACACGTGTCAACTTTATCATAAAAATTAGTTTTATAAAGAAAAGTCTTTACCTTATTTAAGGTTTCCTTAGCAAAAACCTAAAAAGAAAATCTATTTTATTTTTTACATGGAACAAATAACTGATTCACTAGCCATAATGCTCATTAACTAATCACATGAACACTGTGGAATACAAGTAAGGCATGTAGGTACTTCTAATCGTATCTACAATGGAATTTCTTGCTACATCGGATCGGAAGTCATTAGTAATTACCAAAAGAGACAATCTCTATTATTTATCTTGTGACCATTGTTTGTGGAGTGTTGATATCGGTATCGCATTAATAATAATTTAAATTTATCCGTTTTTGTTATCTTAGCACTAAAACGAATTATTCGAAATAATATAAAAATATAAAGCTCCGGCTCCATTTTACCAGGTTACAACCAAAAGTACGTAATTACAAAAAATATACATAATTACACCTTAATGTTCATTAAGTAAGTACCATAAGCTGTACAATCTAGGTCATTATAGTTCTGTTTGTCATCTGGAGAAATGTAATTGTTGTCTGTGTAAGGAATAATTTTAGGAAATCTCTGATAAATATTTATCTTGTTTATGTCTGGATGAATTTACCTAAATCGCGAATATTCTTCACAGGAAATCAGGATTACCTAATATATATGACCCGATTTATTAGGAAAAGACGGGTAACTTTACGACTAATTTAGCACATTCATCTGTTACTTCTTCATCATTACTTTAGCCTCCAGTCGCTTAGCCTGATTTTGTGTAGGCCACTTATCCTGGTTCTGGGCTAGTTTTATCGAGAAGTTGGCAGTGATCTTACGAATTTCATCAACCCAATGATCCAACGGATCCCAGGCGCTTCTTTCATCCGAAAGCGGCTACATGGCAGGTTGACCAAAATTGTGACAGACTTGTCCCAATTTTGGTCAACCTGCCATCACTACAGATTTCCCCCTGGAATATTTCCCGCCCAATTCTACTGAATCTTGGTAATGACGTCACCCACGTCTCGCATCTTGGTGGTCTCGTCTACACCTACTATTTACCAATGTTAACTTTTAACAGTAGTAATAGTCTAAACCGCCATGCTCGCTTGCCGCTCAAGGTTTCGCAGCAGCAACGTCACTCGGCTCCGGTGCATTTAGTACTACGATACACTGGTTTAGACGTTTTTTGCACGCAAGGTCGCCCAAAGTGACATCGATTGAGACATTAACTTTGTTTTGAATGTAAACTTTGGATAATTTTATAGGTAGGGACGTTTTGGAAGCTTTTGTAAAAAAAAATGGACGATTGTGAAAAATAAATATGTCGAATGCGGAAATTGCGGAATCTGTGCAGCTAATCAAGATGACAATCGTTTACTCCATGGTAAACCATAGGACAGTCTTCATCTCTCTTCTGTAAATCTGCAAAAGAGACATACCAATCAAACGCATTACTCCACGCAACAAAAAGTTACTATATAAATATTGCGAACACCTACCTATCTTTTGATCGGAACAGCAAGACAAAATCAAACGCATGCAACCAAATATTTCGAAATCCCGAGAGTAAGTTACCAGTTTCATGTGACAGATGAGATCATAATGTGATGATGGAGTCCAAATTTCCTTGTTGTATGTAACGGGACATGAATGTCATAATAACAGATCAGTTGGAACAGCAGTTTGGAACACGGAAGTCTGGATCTCGTCATAACCCAAATCTGTTGGGTCGAGGTTCACAATGACAGACTTTCACCTTCGAAGCAAGCAAGGCCGCGGCACCGTTCACCGTCACCCTTCAACTCCAAAACGGCTTATGTTTACTAGTCTTTAATACATTCTTAAGCTATTTTTTACTTTGAACGATTGCGGTTTTAGCCCGAAAGCAAAATGACCTAAGTCAATTCGCAGCTCATACAGTCTTAAATCCTTTTGACGGTGCTTGGACATTGCTTCCGATCGACGCTAGCTTAACAGAGCTGGTTTGCGGTGAATATTTTAAACGTATTAATCGTTTTTTCTTGCATGCTTTTAATTAAATATATGTAGTATAGAACCCTGACCAACGCAATGGCCTTAAATGAAGAAATTCAATATCAGTTTTTGTGTCATATCAATTTCTTCCATCTTTGTTTACTAAGATCTTAGCTGCACACTTAAGGAGATGGTACTTGTGCTACTACCATAAACAACAGCTAATATATTATTATGGCTTTATAATTAAATGGTAAAATAAAAACTCGCCACTCCACATCAGGCTACAGAACGGCATGTCGTCACAAGCAGTTATGTTGTTAGTTATGCTATCAATTCTGGAGTATCTTTTCAAAAGACCTTAATTTTATATACCCCTCTTTTGTTCATTGATAGTATATTAAGTATTTTACATATAAGTATTATATCAAACCGTAACTATGAGTAGATACTACTCCAATGGCTTAGAGTTTATATTAACTTTGAATATTTTTACATATGCTTAGATTCTGTTACTAGTTAATGTAATGAATGTAGTTGGGAGAAGGGAATGTATGCTCGTCTAGGATATAAGCTTTCGTTGACACAAATATTCAACGCGAGATTAAAATATCCGTAGTTTTGGACTGGTTAGTGCTAACCGTGATGGCGCGCAAATTTGTGAAGTCAAACCTTCAATAACATGACATCACGAGATTCGCGAGTCAAGGAACGCGTCTTTATCAATGGCACGATTTATATCAGACTGAAAAAAAAAACACAGCTATTAAGGGCTGAAGGGTCAGCACACGATTGACGAGACAATATCTGAACGCGACATAGACCACACGTCTTTTTAACCCCCGACGCAAAAACGACGGGGTGTTATAAGTTTGACGTGTCTGTCTGTCTGTTTGTCTGTCTGTCTGTGTGCGTGTCTGTCTGTGGCATCGTAGCTCCCGGACGGATGAACCGATTTAGATTTAGTTTTTTTGTCTGAAAGCTGAGTTAGTCGGGTGTGTTCTTAGCCGGTCCAGTTAAATCGGTCTACTATGTCGCGGTCGGGGGTTTTTTCAAAATTTTAATTTTGTGGTTAGGTTATTAATTGTATTCATGATAAAGCATTAAAGCCTATCAAGCCGTTCTTTTCACACTATTTGTAAGTGCGATAGGGACACACCGAGGTAGGTTTATCGGGACTACCTCTACATTCCTAATGACGTTTGTTCGAAAATCACTTGGCCTAACTCATTTGGCCGAATTATGAAATGCCTAACGCTCTTTTGGCCTAACGATCATTTGGCATAATTTAAATTTTGCCCCAAAAATGACATTACCCAGAACCGATTCGCTGTTAGAAAGGTAGGTTTAGGTTAGGTTAGAACCGTGACCTCACACAAATCCGAATCGCTTCTAAAAAAGTGGGAAATTAGGCCAAATGATCATTATGCCAAAAAATATTAGGCGATCTAAAAATCGAAGAAAAAACTTTAGGAATCTAGATATACATCCGGTTTATCACACTAGTGTGCTATGATCGCAGGTCTATTAGAATGATTAGTCTAGCCATCAGTGATTGTATGGAGACTAGTGCCACTGTTGAGATTACACTGGGTGAGAATATCTTATTGACCTTACTTTTTGTAGAGCACACACAAGAATGCCGCCGCCCTTGAGATTTGGAGCTGTTGCAATAACTTTTGGTCTTTAAACTCAATGCTACTTGAACTCGATATGTGCAGTTTTTATGCTAAATGATTTTTGAACCGATGCTGTTTTTTGTGACAGCTGGTCAAAAAGAGAAATAAAAAAACAAAGTGTGATGTAAAGCTGCATTTTTGGTATGTTATTTGGGGTCCTTGGGGGAATGTAGGACTATATTTTGCAAGCAAAAAAATGGTGTGCTAACTTCGTAATTTAAAAAAAAAAGTAAAAAAATCAGACTTTTTTTAGTTTTTGCCGTTTTATGAAAAAACTATGCATTTTTGGTCAAAAGTTGCTATGTAATGTTGAAAGCGGATTAAATTCCAAACAGTTTGACATCTTTTTTATCAATGTCCGTCAAATATTTTTTGAGATATGAAACGTCAAAAAAAGAGCATTTTTCCCCTTTCTATGAAAATATTCGTTTTGCTAATATTTTGAGACAGATATCAGCAAAACAACTCAGGCTATTACATAAATTGTCAAATAAAAATGTAGAAAATTTCACTAGCTTTCAGTTAAGACCAAAAGAGTGCCAGTTATTTAAAAAAATAGGATTAGTCTAGTATAACTGGATCAGAAATAATCGATGGATGGTAATGGCCAAATGGGATAGTTTACATATATTTACAGGAGGCGTAGCGGAGAACGAATTATTATTATTTGGGGGCTGTTCAAGTATTACTCAGACACATATTTGCGTATATCAAATCAACATTTATTTTTGACTTTAAATTTTACTGTAAGTGAATATAAATGAATATATTTACATAATTATATAAGAAACTAAGACTAAACTTAAAAGCTAGATAATGTCTAAAATAGGCCCTTGAGGCATTGTACCAAGGATACTGGCGAGATTTCCTCGCTGTATCGCAATGCTGATACGTTGTGCGAGGAAGTCGCCAGCTCTTCGGTCACCAGTTACCTCAACCAGACGCTTCGCGATTTCTGTGAACAACTTGTTCGCGCTGGGGCCCCATGGACCTAGAGTTTCTACACCAAAGGGTACAAAAAGGTATTCTTTGCCAAGACTTTTGTATTTATTACGTTTCAAATTATTTATATACTATTACGTTACATTTATTTAGTAAGTTAAGTTTACGGTCAGAAAGACCTCAGGATCGCCGCTTGGCGGAAAAAAATTACGAGTAGAAAACCCTCATTAATTGAATCAGATTGTTCCGAAATTGTTCTTGTACGGACTGGTTTTTAAAGCATATCACTGAGGGTCAAAAACATCGATGCAATCTCACAAGCGTTGTCGTGGACGTGCCCGAATCATAGTATTCTCCGTTTAACGAAATATCAGTACATAGTATATGTTGTATTGCACGCGCAGGTCTCTCACCGCCGCGCAGGTGTAGTCGGACCATAACTCGACAGTATACACGCTTGTACAAAAACTGAGGAACAGCTGTCTTTTTACGCTGTCACTACATTTGGCGAATTTTCTAGCCAACATGTTTGCCCTTACTGCGGTGGCTCGCCTCTGCCTTTCTATGTCCTCCTGGTCTTTTAAACTGGACAACAAGTTGTGGCCAAGATATTTGACTTCGTGTACTCTCCGCAATTGAACTCCATCAAGCAAAAGAGGTGGTACATGTGTGGGCATATGTGCTGCCTTCATGAGCATAAATTCAGACTTGTCCGGAATTTATCTCATGTTATGCTGGCTGGCGTATCTCTCGCATTCTGCAAGTAACTTACGCATAGCTCCCACAGATGGTGCTAGTAGGACCATATCGTCTGCATATGCGATGTGATTTATTATTTGCCCATTGATGGAGCAGCCAACCTCGGTACTGGTCAAAGCCTGCGACAGCCCATCCATGTACACGCTGAAGAGAGCCGGAGACGGCGGAGACATACTGCCTCCTTGTCTCACGCCACAGTTTAGCCCGCTGGCTGTAGACAGAGTTGAATTCCATCTTACTACGTTCTTCTGCTGGGAATACCACTTCTTCGGTACCTTAATAATTGGCGTGGGCGCTTTCCGTTCCCGTAGTTTATTCCAAGCCATTGGTGGTCAAATACAACTCAAGTGGACTTTCTATCACTACAGGAGTTGTGCCATCAAGATGCAGAACCAGGACCCTCAAAAAGGAAAAAGTATAATGTAACTAATTCTGTTTTATTTTTCTAATTTACTAAACTTCAAAATTTTACTGTATTTTATTTCTTCATTAGTAATAGTCAAATCGATGCAAAGTTAGCTTAGACAATTTTTTCAGATAAACGGATATCAAAGAAAGTAAGATCGAATAGATAGCACTTTCAACCTAAAACTTATAGCGTAAACTATTTTACCTTAACCAATCTACCAGACTCTTGGCTTCTCTATTTATAGATTTTTTTTTTGTTTATCAAAGTAACTATTCGTCTTACTGACCTTTATTTGCACTAAAACTAAAGCAAAATAAATTTTATACAATGTTATATTGCAATATATATCATATCATGAAGTATTTTGCAGATATTTGACTAAAAATATTGTGACCGGTGTACATTGAAATGAAATGAAATATTTATTTTCCAAGTAGGCATATTACAATGCGCTTATGAACGTCAAATAAAGCTACGCCGGCTCTAACCCTACGCCTCAGCCTCGAGAAGATTTCAGTCCCCCCTCAGTTGGAGGGGGGTATCCACTATGAGACCGGCAAGAAACTCGGCGGGCCACTTCTTTTCAAAACATTACATCTTATAAATAACATGTATTAAAAAACGAGATACAATTTAATCAGCAAAAGTATTCATCAAAAAAAGAAATAATAAATTAACAGACTAGTACCTATGGAAAATAAATTATACGAAGTACAAAGCTACTATGATTTGTAATTACAGTGGTCTAATTCACCACAGTGATATTGACACTGACAATTTAATATTGTGCCTATTTCCGGATTGATGAGTAAGATGTTACTCAGTGTCAATATTTCCTCGTTGAACAGGCAATGAACGGCGAGGTGTCGGCAATTGTCACTATTGAGAAAAGTGTGTATGTGTGTGTGTGTGAGAGAGAGAGAGAGCGAGAGAGAGAGAGAGAGAGAGAGAGTTTTAAGACCCTACTTTTTCCGCACGGACTTAACATTTATAAAAATTATAAAGTACGAGTGTTTAAGAGGGGCCATAGACAAGAAAGTAGAAAGATACATAATATACTATATTACCTATATAGATGCGACGCGTTAAAATTTACAATTTTGGATACGTGTAGGTTTTGTCGTGTAAGAATTCAAAATAATAAGTGCAAATACGATTTTGATTATGTAAATAGACCCATGGCTCTGATCCACCATATTGTTAGTTATGAATAATATTAACAAAATGTTAAGTATCGATGGTAGTCGACCTTCATTCGCTTGGTACAAAGCTAAAACTGAATAAATATGATTTGGCATTGACATTGACATTGGTGGTAATGGTAATGATTCCATACGAAATGAAAAATATATATATTGACGTACTTTTTCAATTATTGTTCATTGAACCCTGAGCACTTAGGTCAAGAAAATTAAATGAACATTTTTGTTTATTTTGCATGGAACAGTAATATTTAATAATCAAGATAGGTAATCGTTCCTTAGAAAATATGTGGCAAAATATTTAAACCCATATAGGGTGCATTGGGGTAATTTCGAATCACTAAAATACTCGGGTAGTTTCTAATGGGGAATCTTGATATGATGGAATAAATGGTGGTTTTTATGTGACTTTCGAACCAGACGACTTTCGAAATTACCCCAATGCACCCTATCTATTATTACAATTGCAATTCGCATTTCCAACATCAAAAGCTTTTTTTATAATATAATTTCTAGCATTATGCTCAGGAACAAGAATGTAGGCGAACGACTCGTTATTAACACGTAGATTTAATATTACTCCAAAAAAATTTCAATTATTTTCAATCATGTAAATTATTTGCAGGTATTTTTTGATTTACAATTTTGTGCTAATATTGTTCTTAGCATGCAAAGATAATTATTTACGAAATGACAAGTGAAGGTCGTTTATTAAGACGCGTATCTCTTTTGACGACCGGTCTGGCGCAGTCGGTAGTGACCCTGCCTGCTACGCCGCGGTCCCGGGTTCGAATCCCGGTATGGGCATTTTATTTGTATGATGAGCACAGATATTTGTTCCTGAGTCATGGATGTTTTCTATGTATATTGTGTATATCGTTGTCTGAGTACCTGCAACACAAGCCATCTCGAGCTTACCGTGGGGCTCAAGTCGATCTGTGTAAGAATGTCCTAT
Source organism: Leguminivora glycinivorella (assembly GCF_023078275.1). Taxonomy (NCBI): domain Eukaryota; kingdom Metazoa; phylum Arthropoda; class Insecta; order Lepidoptera; family Tortricidae; genus Leguminivora; species Leguminivora glycinivorella. The sequence goes on along the minus strand of NC_062987.1, from coordinate 14,179,230 downwards.
AATATTTATTTATTTATCCATTGAAATATATAAAAAAACTAGATATATAATTACTATTTAATACTGCAAGTTGAAATTTCAGATGATCAACAAGTGGAGTCATTTTTAAACTCTTTCCTGAATAAACATAGGTATGTAAATATGTAGTATTGTAGGCTAAGAGGCTGACATCTTCAGATGACCTTAAATTAATGTTGCTAGACATTTTTTTTAAAGAAAGTTTTTTTTGTAACAACATAGCTTTTTTTTTTTTTTATAAATAGTTACTCTTACAAGATATTGCCTATGACACTTCTCCATATTTTTGGGTCTGTATACTTTTTATTTGGCACTTTGTTAAAAACCAATCACTACATGCGCATTGCAAGGGGACATGTATTTCTAAGGAAGGTAATAGGCCTTGCTCCACGCACTATTTTTTTCCAGTGACCGTGTACATAGACGATTTAAATGTATGATCGACAATGACAGCTTGTTATACCGATGGTACACTCAACAACACATCTGTGAACACAGAAAAAGTGCCAAAAATGTGTATACACACCTTTATGTACAGGCAATGAAGGTCTGTATACATAGTTTTGGCACTTTGTATACAGACCTTTATTGCTGTCAACTGTCAAATTCCATATAAAGTGGTGGGTTAACCCTCCATTTTCGTTGGTGCAAGTGGCCTTAATAGTTGTAGATATAATATAATAATCGCTGTTATTACTCACTTGAATAATAAACAGACGGAAAAATATGTCCTCGAAATATCAAATATTTACGTACAAGTATAGGTCGTCTCGTAAGTCATTGAACCCCGAACAAAAGATCAACTACGTAGTTGTGGTAGGACGTATATCATACCTACGTAAAATCTCGTAAATAAATAATTTGCAGGGAAAAAATAATGACCTCTGACCTACTAGTGTACTGGCTCGATTCGGACTTGAATATGTATAAAACATTAGCTCTAGATAGTCTAGATACAATGGCTCAAATAGGTGTAAAAAGTGACGTTTATTACAACAATAATTTTTAAGAAAAAAAAAACCGCCGCCTTTGGAGTTCTGGTGAAAGCTACTTGCGAATGTTGGATTATGAAGAAATGTGTAGGTATTTTTTAACATTGCTTTAATATGTTAATTATTTGATGGCAACACAAATGAATATAAGTACGTGTACCATTAAGGTTTGAGGAGTCCGAATCCGATTGTAAGAAATCGAAGCTTGACAAAATTTGACTTGAAAACTCAATATTCAACAAAAAGTCGCTTTTGACACTGGCCACTAGCATATCGCACCTTTTTTTTTATATCCTACGTCGGTGACAAACAAGCATACGGCCCGCCTGATGTAAAGCGGTCACCGTAACCTATAGACGCCTGCGACCCAAACAGTGTCACATGCGCGTTGCCACCCCATTAGAAACTTATACATTCCCTTTTGCTGTGTTAAGTACACAGCAAAAAGGAGTGTACAAGTTCTAAGGAGGGTTCGGGTTGCCGACGACTCAAAGGACAATAGACGGAATAAGTTAGTTCCGTAAGTCCTCCCGTCATCAGCACACCGCACCCTCGTTGAGCTCTGGCAGCCTTACTCACCGGCATTCATAATAATTATCGTAACTAAAGTTAATTTATGACGTACCCAATGACCCACACACTGACATTTTATCCCCTAGGCGGCGCCTGTGCAAGTGCCTAGGCATGTTACTGTCATTCATATGTGAAAGCGAGAAAACAAATCCTCTCGCTCTCACGTATGAAATTCTTTATCTGTGCAATGGACTAATAAGGTGGCGCCATCTGTCATTAAAGTACATCATGGATACAAACTTTGCTTAGCGTTGTATAGAAAAGAAAAACAAAGAAGCAAGATCGGATAAGGTGAATAGGTTTTTTTTAAATTAATATAATATTTCCCGATCCCTTGTTCTTGCAGTACTTCCTCACCACAGTGGTTTCCTCTCAAATTCTTTCACTGCACAAGCTATTCGACTCTGGAATGCACTTCCCCTGACTATAAGACAGGCCCCAAGTAAGTTAATTTTCAAACGCATGCTGCACCAGCATCTGCTGAGTGCGGCACAAGTTAATTAGTTCTCCTTCGCCCATATGCATAATGTTTATAATATATTATTTGTATGTATATTTGTATTTATATTTGTGTATAAGTATACGTGTAATGATATGAATGTATTATTTATGTATTATATTGATTGTATGTAAATAATATTGCTATACTTGTCAATAGTTGTCATGCTTTCTAAATTTATTTTTCTCACTGCACCCACATTCGCGAATTTCTGTTTGGCCCTATGGTTGACTGGTAGAGAATGCCTCAAGGCATTAAGTCCGCCATTTGTACTTTTTTTTCCAATTGTGCAATAAAGTTTAAATAAATAAATAAATAAATATTTTCTTTAGAACAAAATTAAGTAGCAAAAATGACGCATTTCTTTTATTTGCCATTTTTTATTTTGTTTTTTTTAGGGAATTTTAGGTCAATTATACTCAGAATCACGAGTACTTTCAATCTCTCTGGGAGACTAAAAGTGTCCCAGAATATCCATACACTTTTGTTACTTTCCTCTTTTGTTACCCTGCGCCCCGTTAGCATGTACGGAGAATGGTAACAAAATAAGAAAAATCGTATGGAACAATTTTTTTAATTACTAGGATTGAAAAAGCTAGTGATTCTGAGTAGAAATAGCATTTTTTTTAATATCACATTTCATAAAAGTGGCGAAAAAAAAGAAATGCTCAATAACTGTCGTAATTTCAAATGAAATTTAATTTAATGTCCTTGAGCCATAAGACCCTTTGTGTAACAGAAGAACACAATTATTACACCTACTTTAAAAGTCATCATCCTCCTTGCGTTATCCCGGCATATTGCCACGGCTCATGGGAGCCTGGGGTCCGCTTTGACAACTAATCCCAAGATTTGGCCTAGGCACTAGTTTCTACGAAAGCGACTGCCATCTGACCTTCCAACCCGAAGGGTAACTAAGGCCTTATATTATTATGATTAGTCCGGTTTCCTCACGATGTTTTCCTTCACCGAAAAGCGACTGGGACATATCAAATGACATTTCGCATATAAGTTCCGAAAAACTCATTGGTACATGAGCCGGGTTCGAACCCGCGACCCCGCTCTTACCGCTAGGCTACCAGCGCTTTGCACCTACACCTACTTTAAAAGTAAATTTAGTGGGGACGTTTATCGACAAAAAGAGGCCAAACCTTCTTTTTCTTGACCAAAGCATGAAACTTGGCACAGTTGTTCCTTATATCAAAATAAGCCGATTAAGATCGGGAGCCTTCGGGAGCCTCCCCCTGGGGCTCGGGAGGGGGGTCAGTACCGCTTCACCCGGCTTGCTTTGAAAAATTCTAACATAGCCCGTTTAGTTCATAGGTCATGTTTGGTATCGTTTTCGAGTAAATCAATAACGTAGAATTCATTTTTGGTACTAAAATTATGATTTAATGGTAAATAAAAAAAAAAAAATTAAAAGTTTGAAATTTTCATCTACGATTTACAAATTCAAGTCATCATAAATGTCAAACTGTTTGCTTTTTCTACAAATAAAAAATATGATATGAAAGCCAATTTAATATAGATTATGAATAATATAACTTTTACCCACCTTTACTAACGTTAAGTTTCATAAAAAAACTTTAAGCCGCGCGGCGTCGGGACGCCGCGAGCGTAATTTTAACATACCTTTATTTTAAAAAACTCTATTAGAACCCGTTTAGCTATTAGGTCATATTTAGTATCGTTTTCGAGTAAATTAATAACGTAGAATTTAGTTTTGGTACTAAAATGACCATTTAATGTTAAATGAAATAAAAATAAAAAATAAAAATTTTCTGTGAGTTGCAAATTCAAGTCACGATAAATGTCAAACGGTTTGCCTTTTCTATAAATATAAAAATATGATATTAAAGCCTATTCACAAAGGATAGTACGCGTTCACCTACGCGAGCTTAGACTGTCTGCGGGGAACGCGCCTCTTTCATATATTTGATCGCCAGTGTCAGAGGTGTGTTAATGCATAAATAGAAAAAGATTCATTATTATTGACGTGTCGACAACGGCAACACTCGGGTCGGACCACACGATCTAAAGACCGACTGTACCTGTTATTTATTCATTGTAGTGAATCCTGAAAGAAATTTATATAACAGTATTTTATACAATCGTGATATAATACAAAACTTTTCAGTCGAGTACCATGTGTAGTACGGTACGAGAGTGAAAAGCTTAATTATATCACTATTGTATACAATACTTTTTCTACGAGTCATCATCTTCATCATCAATGGACGGAAATATCACCATTCATGCAAGTTAAAATTAATGTCAATAGAGTCGTTCACCGTTGTATCAACATCGAATTACCTAGCAACCAATTGTTTGTAATAACCGTCTCTGATTGGCCGATAACGCGACAGATAAAAAAAATGTGTTTCAGATGCAGGAAAATTTGCCAGGTATCGCAAATTAGTATAGAAATTGTATCAAGTTCTATTTTTGAAATTATTATAGTTAACTAAAGTCAATTATAATGAGCTTATTATAATTGAGTCGGAACTGCCATAGAGTATCCAACACTGAAAAGTTAGCACTTATAGTTTAGTCTGTGGTGTCCTAATTGACAGATTACTCATACTCATACTCATACTATACATTCCCTTCACAAAAACATAGCTGGGTACATATGGAACTGCATAAAAAAGGCTCTACCCTCTTTATGCAGTTGCATCGGTTTTTGCAACCTGATTTATATTTACATCTTGTAACTTCTAAGCATATACTGGCCACTTCAGTGTTGTCTGACCAGTGTGGTACCCATTCGTCTCCTTCTTCCTTCCATCCCCAAGAAGACGGACTTGGCAAATTTTGGTGTGGCACCAACGCCAACGCCTGACTCCAAACAAGAACGCCCTGAGTCCCATTTCTCAAAACTGAAAGTTACAAGTTACAAGCGGAAGTCTCTTTCCAACTTGTCGTATTAGACATTAACAACCACTTGTAAATTGTAACTTGTAGCTTCGAGAAATGGGCCCCTGGTACACTGTGCGCAGTATATGCTGATCCAAAGCAGCCTCTGAAGGAGGTATGTTCTCCAATTGTCGATCTTTTCTGGTACCTAAAGAGGTAGGTACTTCGACCACTCATTCACCGTTGCGCAACGACTTGGTCTGAAACAATATGTGCATTATCATTTTAGAGTCTACAACTATCAAATTACAACTTTTTGGTGGATCACGTAACCTTCAGTACTACCCACTTACGTTACGTATCATAGAAAATTATTACAAACTTTAGTAGAATCTGATTTGCCTCTGATATTGCTCCATCTTGTAATAGTTTGACACCTTGAGTGGCCTGGCTAAGCTTCAAAGCCAAAAGAAAACGTTTCTAGATTAGACATAGTATGGGACAGGTACGATAAACGCAGCTTGAAACGATCAACAAGGGAGAAACATGGCCACCCAAGGCTTCAAACTATTACGAGATGGAGCAATATCATAGATAGGCTAATCAGATTCTACAAAAGTTTGTAATTATCTTGTATGATAGGTAAGTGTGTAATAGTGAAGGTGATCCACCAAAATGTTGTAATTTGATAGTTGCAGAATCTGTTTAAATAAAATGACAATGCACATATTGTTTCAGATCAAGGGTCCTTACGCAACAGTGAATGAGTGCCGGAAGAACCTCTTTACTAGAAAAGATCGACACTTGGAGAACATACCTCCTTCCGAGGCTGCCTTACTTCATCATATACTGCCATTTGTCTAAGACTGGGGCTAAAGACATGCCAACCACACCCTTGCTGCCGACGCATTAGGACACCACGGACTCCACTGCCAGTCTATTGCTGGCCGAATTTTGTGACACACTGCACTTAACGATTTAATCCGCAAGGCTCTCGGCACAGCGAACATGCCGACAACCCTCGAACCTGTCGGCTTGTCAGCAGCAGACGGAAAGCGGCCTGATGGTTGCTTGCTTTTGCCTTGGTTTCTGGGACGACCCTTGGCGTGGGGCGTGACCTGTGTGGATACCTTGGCTCCGTCCAACGTCTAACGCTCGGCCCAGAAACCAGAGACTGCTGCTGCAAAACGCCCAGTTTAAACGCGCAAATATGCATTTTTAAAAAACAACTACATATTTGCGGCAATTGCATTTGAAACATTTGGACCATGGTCATCAGACACCAAGCAGTTCGTGATGGAAGTTTCCACCAAACTTGTCTGGGTGTTTGGTGACATAAGAGAAAAAGCAAACGGTTGACATTTTTGTTGACTTGAATTTGCAAATTATAGATGATTTTTTTTTTAATTTATTTACAATTAAATTATAATTGTAGTACCAAAAATAAATTCTTTGTTATTAATTTACTCGAAAACTATATCAAACATGACCTAATAGCTAAACCGGGTCTAATAGAGTTTTTAAAATAGAGGTATTTTAAAATTACGCTCGCGGCGTCCCGACGCCGCGCGTCTTAAAGTATTTTTTTAGTGGAACTTAACGTTTGTGAAGGTGAATAAAAGTTATATTTTTTATAATCTATATTAAATAGGCTTTCTTATCATATTTTTTATTTATAGAAAAAGCAAACAGTTTGTCATTTATGATGACTTGAATTTGTAAATCATGGATGAAAATTTCAAATTTTTTATTTTTTTTAATTTTACTTACCATTAAATTATAATTTTAGTACCAAAAATGAATTCTACGTTATTGATTTACTCGAAAACGATATCAAACATGACCTAATAGCTAAACGGGGTCTAATAGAGTTTCTAAAATAAAGGCATTTTAAAATTACGCTCGCGGCGTACCGACGCCGCGCGTCTTAAAGTAATTTTTTTGTGGAACTTAACGTTAGTAAAGGTGGATAAAAGTTATATTTTTTATAATCTATATTAAATAGGCTATCATGTCATATTTTTTATTTATAGAAAAAGCAAACAGTTTGTCATTTATGATGACTTGAATTTGTAAATCATGGATGAAAATTTCAAATTTTTTAATTTTTTTTATTTTATTTACCATTAAATGATAATTTTAGTACTGAAAACGAATTCTACGTTATTGATTTACTCGAAAACGATACCAAACATGACCTATTAACTAAACGGGGTAAGTTAGAATTTTTCAAACCAAGCCGGGTGAAGCGGAACTTTGACCCCCCCTCCCGGGCCCCAGGGGGGAGGCTCCCGAAGGCTCCCGATCTTAATCGGCTTATTTTGATATAAGGAACAACTGTGCCAAGTTTCATGCTTTGGTCAAAAAATTTAAGGTTTTTCAATAAACTCCCCAGCTAATTCACTTAACCGTCAAGCGCCTTGTTCCAGATCTGTCCCAGGCAATTTAAACTGCAATTGAAACTGCATTGAAAGTTATTAATTCAGTAAGTAAGTAGCAAATTTTTGACAACGGCGTTCCAGGGGTTAAATCAAATTAAATACTTATATAAGGAAAATATTCAAATCATTATATGCAAGCGATGTTATAAAAAAAAATCATTTTAACTGACCTCATCCAGCAAAGCCGCTCGTTCGTAAAAAGACTAGATGAAGGGCAAAACTTCGATCTAGACTGGCAAAAACTCGGTTCGCGTCTGGGTACCTAGCCAACGTCACAATCTTAGCGTTTCGTAGAGCTCTCCCTATCTCTTCTGTATTGGCGCGACAGAGCCAGACTGCGTTCCGATTGCCACGTCGCGTCAACTATTGCCACGTCGGCTGGATTGTCTTTTACCGCGTTGCTCCAATGCCGTATTTACATATTAATCCGTGTTTGGATCACTTTACTGTGTATTCTTGTAGGTACAATTTGTATATTCGTAAGATGTCTGGGGTTTAGGATAAGAGGGGATGTTCAAAAGTTCGCGGAATGCATGAATTATTTTACGGGTAAGTAATTAGAAAGGTAGGTAGATCAGCCGCAAAAGAGGATGGCGAATTTATCAATGAATTCATTCATAATTTCTCATGCACTTTTCAGCTGATAGTACAAAGGCAATGATTTTAACTTTTCAATACAACCCCCATATTATATGTATGTATATTATTCGAAGATCTTATTGTATATTAATAATCTGTCTTAACTATATGGCGTTAGTCAAATTACTCAGGTGTATTTGAACTTCGAATTTGTGGAAACACTGGAAACCGAGGATTATCCTGCGTGCGTAGCCTAATCCACAAACGTTCACGAAACACTCACGATAATAATATATCTCCTTCGTAGACCTCGACCACGTTCCTACCTCTGTCGCTCTTGCGTATTGGCGCGACAGAGCCAGATTACCTTTCTGCGGCGTTTCGCGTCGCGTCGATGAGTTTTCATTAAGGTTTTAGTATCTCTTAACTGTAACTGGCCAGTTTTTCCGCTGAACCATAATAACACATCAGGTACAATATTATAGGCTAGTTTAAAATATTTTATGCAGTGCACGAAATAAAGCACCACATAATTAGAAGAAAAATATAGACAATAGTTATGTTCAAACATAATTTCTATTCTATTAAATAAGTCAGGCGAGAGGCTGGCAAAAATGATATATTTGCATAGTAATTTCATGTTAGGGATACAAATCGTTTTGACAGTTTAATAGCTGCTCGCCTATAATTGAATAATAATAATAATAATAATAAAGTAAATTGAATTGACCGTGACTGATTTGACTAGTCGTTTTGAAGAAGCTGATTTGACTAGTAGGAAACTAGCCTAATTATTGACATGAGTGACATGACAGCTAGTGACAAACGTCTTGTCAGGTTAAATGTGATTATTTTTGGATGAAAATTATAATTACTTTTTTGTTCGGTAAATGAAAACAAAAAAAATCATTTAAAAAGTTTTTTTTAAATTTCTAGTGGAAGTTAATTGTTTTGATAATTAACGTCCCTTAAAATATCCGTGACTAATTTGTTATCACCTTATACAGAGTGGGGCCTGTAACAAAGGCGAAGAATTGAACTGTAGGCTATTTTCTTAATACTGATCAACATTTGTTCAGTGACTTTTAAAAAATTTTAATTTTTCATACAAAATAAATATTAGCTTCAATGTACGCCATTATTGTTGTCATTGACGTTGTCTGTCACACTTTAGACTTAACAGAATTCGCAATACATTACCTCTTAGAAAAAACTTTCAAGGGTGATAAAAATCAAAATACAAGTTATTTTTAAAAGTCGCCGAACAAATGTTGATCAGTATAAGGTGAGAGTCAATTCTTCGCCTTTGTTACAGGCCCCACTCTGTATATTACAGGTGTTCAACATGGATCACCACATATGATTTCTCATAATAATTTAATATGGGAACGCAACCGCTTGATCCGCTTGTGACAATTCACAACCCACTTGTGTAATATTGGAATGTTTAGGTTTAGGTTGTTATACTATGTAATGGTGTGAAATGTAAGGGTTGCTTTAAATATATACATTATTATAAAATTTATAGCATAATATATTAGCGCAAGATACAAGAATATAGAAAATCAACAACGATGTCAATCAACATTGTCAATCTGTACTCGCTAGGCGGCCAGGATTTACAATAAGAAGGTTTATACTATTGTCATAAATTAAACCTCTAACAAGGTGCTACTCAGTGATGACGCTGACCAAATTGTGGTATTTTACCAGTAAAATTTATAGGTAGAGCTCTTGAGCCTTGGCATTTTCAGTTGATCAAATTATTAACCATTTCTTTTGTATTGTTTGTTTTTGGGCTGTGAGATGAGAAGCTGCCATACACAAAGGAACAACTCAAGGAATCAAACAGCTGATGTATGATGAGAGGTAACTTAAGGGTTGAAGCATTAGCTCTTTGGTGAAACTAACTATGTCATCAGCACAAGCCTTGAACATGTTGATAAGGATATGAAATGCTAGATGGTAAGAATGGCATTGGACAGAATACACAGTATTCTGGTGCAGTGCAGGTACTCAGAGAAAACTGATTAACACATGTAAGTTGAATGTATATTTATTCTTTTGGATGGTTTACTGAAAAGTACTGAAAAGTTTTTTTTTTAGTTCAGACACATTGGTTATATAGTACCTATATATATGTATGATGAAATATAACAAAGATAATGATATAGATTAACAATCCAAAGTTTTAGCTATTATGAAAAATGAGAAAAGAGCTTCAAGCAGTAGCATGCTAAATTAAATTGTTAGCAGGCAGGGTTTAATAATATGAGTGAAGATCGTGTTAGTTTAAATCAATATGTTAGCAGGCTATGTCGGGTTTCAATATAAAGAGATTTTTACCAAGCGGCACACAGGTCACAGGTCATAGAATATATAAACTGTGGTTCATAAATCAGAATACATAGCTCAATAGATAGTTCATGTACATTATTATATATAAAATATATGTATCAGTTATTTGAGGTATAAGGTACAAAGAAATTAGTTTTGATTCCGTAGCGCAATATTTATTTATAAATATTTTGAGATCTAGGCAAATGAATACTACAATGTTCATAGTTGATGTTGAATGCTTTATTTAATAATTTAAGGAGAGTAGGCAAGTAAAAAGTAAATAAATAAAATCACAGATGATAAGAATTCCAAATGTGTAGCGGTACTGGTAGTGACATATTAAAACTGGTAGAGTGAATCAGATCTCTATTCCAGACTATTACCTATTGTGTAGTAAGCTAATCAAAGGTCCGCTTATACTATCAAGCCTGAATTTTGTGAAAGTATGAGTAATATTTATGCAATATAAAGATATAATGGGTTTTCCTGAATTGATTACTCCTCAATTATGGATATTATTAATTACTTCAAATTCTTCATTGATTCTCTAATGATTTTTGTGACCGACTGATATGGATAACTGGCATGATTAATCACGGGGTTACATACAAAGGTAGTTAAGTAATGTTACTAATGATATAAACAGTACATGAGTGTAAAAGAGACACACAACCATTTCATGGTGTCACTATCTTTTAACACTAAATTTCTAAAAAGTTACTCCGAAAACAAAGGTTACAATTTCAAAGCATCATCATTTTCGTCCAGGACAATTGGCCTCTGATTCCATTTCGAATTTTGGTACTGTACAATGTACATCACGAAAGTATGCCTTTGAATATTACCATGTGATATTTATCTATGTTGATGATCAAATATGTATGTAAGTATAAAAGGTTTAGTGATAACCCGGTTCTTTTTTTAGTTTTTGTTTTAAGGGATTGAGTATGCACATTACTTTTCCCCACTACCAACATGTTAGAGAGTCAGTAATTCTATGGAATTATTCTAGAAAAGAACACAAATAATTTATAGTATGGTAGATTCAGGTTAATAGACAGAGTAATTATTGATGTATTTTAAGTAAACACAACTACCAGGTCGTAACTTTTAGGTCACTATATTTAAAATTGCAAGTGCCTAGTAAAGGTAAAAATTACAAGCCAGTTCAAGGTATACAGTGCCTAGTAAAGGTAAAAGCAGGTGACCTGTAGGTACCTACTTATTAAAATTTAAAAAAAAATATCAAGTTATATAAGTAATTTAAATTAAATATCAAAAAAACCATGCTTGTTTGAAATACCAGCAGAACTTTTTTTTGTTCAATTATCATTGAAAATGGACTTTAAAAAAAAAGTAACAATGGTAAATAGAAGTATCTACTTCAAATTGTTTAGGTACTAGGTACCAAGTTTTGGTATTAATACATTTATTTGTTCGGATTCCTGTTGTATTGATACATCATTGGCCACAGCATCTTAGCAGATGATTGTTGCAGTGATTTTATTGTGTGGTGTCGATATGCCGTACATTGTCTTTGGTGGCTTAGTACCTAGTCCAATGATACAAAAAAAAGGTAAAATCTAGAGTTTCCAGAGTGACATAAATGTACTTATGTGGTTAACGGTAAATGACATTTTAATATAAAGAAACCTTGCGAAATAAGCCAGAAAGGGAGGAATTTGGAGTTGGTTTAATTTTTCATAAAGCATCATGAAATCAACTTTTGATCATAATATTTGGTGTAATTAATTATTCTATGATGGAGACTCAGTGATGACCAGAAATAAGTAGGTAAATTTAATCGTATTAAGGTAACCAACGAATACAAAATTGAAGGTTACATTTTATTTAGAAGAGTGCTGTTTACATCCAAATAGAGCTCGACGGCTGTACCAATAATGTAACAAAAAGAAGAAATGAATAAGATATAAGTAACTGAACTTATTCTAAATAATATGGCTGGTATGCAAATAGCGTTTTCGGCTCCGGCCAAAGACTTCAGAGGTTCATTTTGATTTTGTCTGAATAATGTTGTTTGTTGCGCCCTCGTGAGTCGCTGCAGAGCCAGAGGTTGAAGAGATGTTTCTGAAATTTCCGATTCCAATAAGTAGTTGATTATTGCCATTATGAATCTGCGGGTTAATAAACAATTAACGTTATAAAACTGCAAGAGAAAGAGAATGTAATACGTAGGAAAGTTCATTGAATATTTGTATAGGTACCTAAGAAGTTTTGTTTCATTAAAGGTTACTAATAGCTACAAGATTTCAATAGCTACCCAAAATATTCCCAGGGATGTTGCATTTAATTAATATTTACTGATAAACTTACATAACGCCATGTTTGTATTTCAAAATGGGGTAGGCAGAGCACGTGAAACTGCAATTACGGAGCCAATTTGGCAATTAAGGCGTTAAAAGTAACGGAAATTGTGAATATAATACTTAATTTTCTAAATATATTCAAGGTTGATAAATGAAATTAGTATGAATGTCATTGTATTAAATTAATGATATGAATCTTTGATTAAAATACTGAGAGTATCTACTGAGACTGATGTCCATGACGTCTGATTACTGATTCAATTTCAATACTGATAATTTTAGGTTTTAAAGTACTATACTCAATAAGTAGCAGGTCTCTTGAGGGTGATTTTTCTATGCTTTTCTATGTTGACTGAAAGTTTGTTTCGATGTATATAACAGGGTTAATAACCAGATAAAATCGATGATGGATTATAATGATGGTAATAATCTTATACCTAGACGAATTATAATGATGATGATCGACTGTGTCTGATCGAATTTTTAATGTCTGTGGCTAGAACGAGAATTAGGTACTGACAATAGTATAATGTGTTTCTATTTGTTTTATGTTCCAACGCTGGTAATATGGCTGATCGGATGAAATTGATGATTTGGAAGAGCCTCGCTGCAAGAGCACACTGATGGAAAGAAGGTTAAATCTGATAGATGGTGGAGCCACTGTCAGCGGACCGAGTGCCAAGCTGCTGGTGATCAGGGTCGCAGAGTCGCCGTACTGCAGTGCCGTGTACTTACACGATAAGGAAGCGAATCTCTCTATATGTGCATTGATTGAGAGTGTCGAGATTCAATGTTATAAGATTAATAGCTGGCACGACTATACTAGTCTTTATATACATATTGTAAAATCTTAATTGATTGCCGAGTTATGGCAGTGTGTAGTCTAGACCAGGCCATGATAGTAGGTAAAACAAACAAAGCTATGTATAGATTGTGACTTATGTCGATTCGAAGATTCTTGTAATGTAAGCTTGTTGCGTGAATCAAATTTTAAACAAAATATTGATAGGTAAATTTATGTTGGAAAACTGCTCAGAACAGGCCTTAAAGGCAGACTGTCTGGGGCAGGCCCTGATTGTTGATGATGATATTATTTACCATAACAAACATATAAGATTGAAAAGGTTAATACCTTTTGATTGATTGATTATGATGAATGAAGGAGCAGACTGTCTGGAACAGGTCCTGACTGGGTTGGGCCTAACATTCTAGAGCAGGCCGTGAAGGCAGACTGTCTAGAACAGGCTATGATACCAGTTTGGCATTCTAGAGCAGGCCGTTATGGCAGACTGTCTAGACCACACCAGTCTAGAGCAGGCCATACCAAATTATAAAATTATATTGATTGATTAGGTTGAATGAAGGAGCAGACTGTCTGGAACAGGTTTGGGTAGTAGCCTGACATTCTAGAGCAGGCCGTGAAGGCAGACTGTCTAGAACAGGCTATAATACCATCTTGACATTCTAGAGCAGGCCGATATGGCAGACTGTCTAGGCCACACCAGTCTAGAGCAGGCCATAATTTAATTGATTGATTGGCAGACCGCCTTGATTAGTCAAGAACGGGCCATAACAAATTATATTTTGTTGATGAAAAGAGCAGGCCTTAAAGGCAGACTGCGGATGTTTATGGTATAATATCTCTTATTAATATGTTCAGAACAGGCCTTTAGGTTGACTGTTAATGATATATACTTTATTAATATAATTAGAACAGGCTTGTAAGCAGACTGATTATTAGTGATATAATATACTTTATTAATATGATAAGAGCAGGCCTAGTCTAGTAGGCAGACTGTGATGTTAATTAGTAAATATACTTTTGCTAATATGTTATACTTTGGAACCGGCCTTGAAGGCAGACTGAGATAGTTAATGATATAATATAAAAACCTCGATAATATGATTAGAATTGACTTTGTAAGCTGAATGTGACTATTAATGATATATTATACTTAGTCAGTACTTAAATAACAAGCCTAGTAGGCAGAGATTGATAATGATGTTTTATATACTTTGATAAAATGGATAATCATACTGGTTATAAAACAGGTATTGTAAACAGACTGAGATAGTTAATGATAATACTTTGTTCATATGATTAGAACATTTGTGGACAAACTGAGAGTGTTAATCACTTTATATTATGTACAAAATTCAAACTGCCTATGGCATTGTTAATGATACATAATTCGTTAATATGTTTAGAACTGACCTTTGAAAGCGGACTGAGATTATTATTTATATATACTTTGTTAATGTGATAAGAACAGTTCCTGAAAGCTGTGAAAGACCGAGGGTTGCGATTGATCAAGACACGCATTGAATATAATGATCTAATTTGCCAGAATGTTGAGTAGGCCTTGAAGACAGGCTGCGGTTGTTAATGGTCGTTTATACCTACTTGTATTAATTGCTTGGAGCAGTCTATGATTGTAAATTAGTTGCTAGATTGGAAAACTTCAACGAAATGCAAGCTGTTACAGCTACTTGATGTAGGTAATGCAAGTGTTTATAATATGTTGAATATTACAAAAAAAAGTTATTCATAGGTTTAGAGCAGGCATTAGGACAGGCTGTATTGATGTTGATTTTTACTTACTCATAAACTGTCTAGAAGAGCATGATTTAAGTTCCTTAATATATTAATGAAAGATAGGTAACTGCAGATTAAAAGTGATCTTGATTTGTGATTTTATGAGATTAAAAGGCTGATGATTTTATATGTGTTAAACTGATAGCTCTTGTATATTTAATAACTGTAATAAGGTTACGAAAGAATTTAAGATTTTGTATATGTGTTATACTGATTATTTAATAAGGTTTAGGAGAAGGATACTGTAGTAATGAATGTCTGTGGATTGATACTGTAGTAATGAATATCTGTGGATTGATACTGTAGTAATGAATGTAGACATTAAGCGTAGATAGGTACCCGTACGTTTGTTACCACTGTTATTGAGGTGAATATGTTTAGTGAGAGGGCTCACTTTATAATAAGGACGGCCGAAGCTGTAAGCATCACAATGAATAACATTCTGTATATATAGCCTTATACTGATCGTAGCTCATCTGTGCATGGGCTTAACGAATGTCAACAGTAAACGTCAGATTTGGCGGCACTTCACTTTTTAGGTTATAAGAGTTTTTGTACGGATTGTAACTACTGATAGTAGATGATTAATGATTTGATTAATGTTATATTCCTGATTATTATTTGACACTGTAATTGAAGCAATCAATGTAATAAAGCAAATGTAGCTGGAAGCAGTGGTTTAAATGATAAACCCCCATACCGGAGCTCGAGGGCCACGGACATGCCCTCACATGAAACTGGAAGCAATAGATTAAATGATGGAACCCTGTGACTGAGCTCTTGAGCCTTGGCTTGGCTCACATCAGGTACTATTTATATCTATGTCTAGTGACAACGATTTATACCTATGTCTAAAGTCTCCGTCAATAGAACTTGTGAACAATGTAAACAAACCTTGTAGTCAAATTGTTTTTAATTTCCATTCTGACTCATCAAATACTGGATAAATCCATGTTATTTAATCAATGCATATCACATTATGATCCTCAACCTTTAAAATAATAAAATTGTGCTAAAATATTGATATTTTATATAATGGTTTGTTTACATCGTTGACAATTTCCATTGACAGCGATTTTAGTGACAACGCGCTATTTGTAACGTTTCATAATGACACATAATGCACATAAAACACATAATGGGAGCCTGGGGTCCGCTTTGACAATTAATCCCAAGATTTGGCGTAGGCATTAGTTTTTACGAAAGCGACTGCCATCTGACCTTCCAGCCCGAAGGGTAACTAGCTAACTAGGCCTTATTGAAATTAGTCCGGTTTCCTCACGATGATTTCCTTCACCGAAAAGCGACTGGCAAATATCAAATGACATTTCACACATAAGTTCAGAAAAAATCATTGGTACAAGCCGGGTTCGAATCCGCGACCTCCGGATCGAAAGTCGCACGCTCTTACCGCTAGGCCACCAGCGCATTCCCAGTTTGAAGCATATTCCTACATAATATAATAAACACAAAGGTTATTATCACTATCACAGATGGCGCCACCTTATTAGTCCATTGCACAGATAAAGAGTTTCATACGTGAGAGCGAGAAGATGATATTTTTTTCTCTCTCTCACATATGAATGACAGTCACATGCCTAGTCACTTGCACAGACACCGCTTGGTGGGATATAATGTCAGTGTGCCCCCTAGCTAGCTCATTGCGGATTAGGACCTTCACATTCTTCTTCTTCTTAAGGTGCCATATCCTAACGGATGTCGGCGATCACCATGCGAAAATCTTCTCTGTATCCACTCTACTCAGAGTAGTAGCATCTGCAATACCGGTCCAGCACCTTATATTGCCACACCATGATGTTTTTGGGCTTCCTCTACTGCTCTTTCCGTCCATCTTTCCCTCTATAATGTTTTTCAGTAAGGCATATTTAGTGTTTCTGTAAATATGTCCAAAATATACTGTTTTTCTTCACATACTCCATTGAATTTCTTTGCAGATGTATGCAGGTTTGCTCACGACGATATTTTCTATCACGAAAAGCTAGTGGTAAATATGAAATAAATTATATTTCGTACATAAGTTCAGAAAAAATCTCCCGATTGAAAGTCGCCAAAGTCGGGAATCATATCCACTCGGCCTTCATCGCTTTTTATATTTGTATAATAGTTTAGTAAGCTAGTAGCGATTCTTACATGTTAAGACCTTCCTCAATGTATCTAGGTAGTAATTAATATGGACCAGATTTATGATTATAAGGCCATTAGGTCAATTTGCTTGATAACAGCATTTAATATCATTTTACTGTACTCTTGACGTGGACTAGAAATCACATGTACCTACTTATTATTACTTTATTTAAATATTCCTTAAAGTACACAATAGGTAAATCAAACTTCAAATAAGCAGAATAATCCATATTCAATGGACGAAATTAGAGGTTCCAATGTAGGAACAGGAACAAAGTTTCTAAAAC
The DNA here is from genome assembly GCF_023078275.1 of Leguminivora glycinivorella. Classification (NCBI taxonomy): domain Eukaryota; kingdom Metazoa; phylum Arthropoda; class Insecta; order Lepidoptera; family Tortricidae; genus Leguminivora; species Leguminivora glycinivorella. The sequence goes on along the minus strand of NC_062987.1, from coordinate 14,161,577 downwards.
TGGAGCAGGATCCAAAATAGAATCTTGACCATAGCGAAGGTTTATAAACATTTAAATGACAATGATAACTGGTGTTCAATTTTGGAATCTTGACCACAGTCATGATCTCGTGAATTTCGTTTAATAATATTTATCTCCACATCTAGCATTTTAAAAACTACTAATTTAATTTTCCCCTCACTAGCTCGGAAACACGTGTTTTGTCCTTTAATACCAGCGGGTAAAAACGCATTTTATCCACTAGTGGGTAAAGTAATTTGACCTTGAATAAAGTCAAATTAACTGCTTTAAAACTGATAAAAGTAGGTGAATCTAGTAATAAAGATGATTTACCACCTGTGGAACTACTGGAAGCAGTGATAAACGCATTTTTTGCGTTGTAGTTTCCTCGCTATAATGAGGGGAAAAGTTTTGTGTTACACTCGGGTGCAAATGTATTTTACTTCTCGTGTGTTAAAAACTATAGAATCTTTCACTTGCTCGTTTTTCATTTAAAATTTTGCCCCCTTGTAAAACTATTAAAATGCGTGGTCGATACCACTAGATTCCATGGTTTTAGATCTTATTTTACGAAATTAGAATTTCGCCGTTTACCATAGACTTACGAATGTTGAAATCGTACCTTCGAAATTCAAAAACCAGTCCCGCGTCTTGCTTTATTCTCATGGAATACCAATTAATAAAAAACACGATGTCTTTCTTATGACCTGATTAAAGTAAATTTCTAAACAATAAACTCATGTAAGCCCATAAAACATAACATCATATTGTGCGCTCGTACAATTAAACTAAGTATTTAAGTAGGTAATTCATTTGCAACGAATCAACGATTAATTTGCTTCTACATTCAAGGTTGGTACCGTACAGGGCGTTATCACTGTACTTTTCGTAGTTCGCTTTAATAATAATATCTACGGAATTTAGCGGTAAGATAAATTTTGTGTTAATAGCACAATACGTTAAAATCGTTATTAAACCAATTAATGCGTCCTGCATGTGGTCGAAATTACTTAACACTAACGTCAATACAGTTTTTTTATTGAAGAATAATATTAACGAATCCAAAATACAATGTAATTTTCTATTATTTACAATCACAATCAACGTCTTATTTTAAATTACTCATCGTGTACATATTAAATAAAACGTTTCTAATTGCTCTATGTATGCAAATGGTCTTGGTACATACACATTTGTTTTACTTAATAAAAAAAATACTGTATACCTACTCTTACTCTCTTGAATTTGATACTCCACAGTACCTATTCCTCCATTATCTAATAACTTCTATTTTCCTTTCTTTTCATTTATTTATATCTATTGCTTATAGCCACAAAGCGCGTTACCATTACCAACAAAATCAATGCCAATATAAGTGTTAACCAAGTTAAAAAAAATAAGGGAAGACGTTAAATACCCATTTTAATTTCCATTTCAAAACTCAAAATCAGCCAAAGGCACCGACCCTTCCTTATTAATAAACCATAGCCTATTTGTTTTTTTTTTTACCAGCCGCCGATCTTCATTTTATCGGAATGCCGAGTGGCCAGTGACAGCCAGCCAGCTGCTCGCACGACCCCGAGCGGTCATGCGTGGAGGCGCGATTCGAACTGTTTAAATCAAATATTTGAAAATCGAACGCAATTGTTTTGGCTGTTCGGTTAGTTGCTTTTTTGTTGACATGTGTAACTGAAAAGCAAATTTTGGCCATAGAGTAATAGAAACAGAGAGAGCCTCACTGAAGACCGGCTGTGACCCAACAATGGCGGACATTTTTTTTATACTTTTTTATGGCTTGGTCAAGCTAGCATACACAAGCCAGCAATGGCAGACGGTTTACGATGTGCAAACACGATTTAAAAACAAAATAATGATAATTCAAGTCAAGAGAAAATCAATTCTTCATTTAATTTATCAAAAATAAATTATTTTACATGAAATTTAGAAATATATTGTTTTAACTATAAAATAATGACTCACTGCACCATGTGCAAACACTATTTAACAAAAATGCTGGTCACACTCTTGTTTTGCAGTTTGTTGGTTTATGATTATGAACATTAATGAATATCGTGATTTTACGTATAATAATGTGATAATGTATTAATTTACGCATGAAAAGTTACTCCGTATTTTTTTTTTCTTTCGATTGTTGTAATTTTTACACAGTTTGATGACGCATGTAGGCAGGCATATTTTCTTATTTTTCTGGAGATGTTTTCGCCACGGGCGCCTCGATCCGACTGACGGGAGATTAGTGGATAAGGTCATAGATAAAGCTATCAATGTGGATGATGGAATCACAGGTTTTTCTTCGGAGTTATCCGTTCATAGAATTGTAGGTTCATGATTTTGGCAAACTGTAACTATAGTGAATATCATTTTTATTGTTAATACAATAAATAAAGGTATTGTTGATACAATATAGTCTTAAAAATAAAAAAAGTACATATACTTATACACTTAGATTAATAACACAATTAATATCTCGAATGATAGTCGCTATGTACACTACTTTTGAGAGTTCATTTTATATTTCTGAAGAATAATATGCTAGTTGTCGTATAAATAATATAAATAACTATATAGTACCTAAGCAGAAATACGGCCAAATACGTTTAAAATTCGGTATTCTTTAAATTAAGGCAAAAAGGTTATTTGAGGAGCTGTCATCGGCACTCACAAAAATTAAATATGACAATACATTCAGTACAGGCTTCTTTTTGAAAGGAACATCAAAGAACGGACTTCCGTTACAATACTGTGCCGTACCTCATATATAGAGGCGTACCTTGATTCGTGGCCGAAGATTTGCCTTTTTGTCGCACTTGTAACTTTCCACATAAGTGCGACAGAGAAGCAATACATCGTGGTTCGTTCCCTCTGCACAGCTGACTGAACATATAACGCACGATAGAAAGTCTGTATGTTATTGAATCATACTTTCCAAGATATATCATTACATCACCGTATAGCTATGTTTATTATTCTGACGAGATTCTTCATTGCGCAGATGTAAATAATAGGATTATCAATCTTCAAGTTTTATTTATGGGTGTAAATTGTGAGGTAACTATTTACCTTAGATTTGTACATTTCACAGCTAAAATTCGATTAAATGCAAATAAATAAATAAAAAATGTTTATTTCCAAGAAAATACAGTCATGTATACAATTAAACTGACCTCCACACTAGGCAGATGCCTGTCCCGTGGAGGTGTAGTAAGGTGATGTGTAAATAGGATATGAATCATTCATTAATTACACAGGTTTCGATAATAGTCATTTTTAATTACATAAAAATCATATTTATCTAGATCGTAAACGATTCAGAATACCTAACTGCGTTTTGCTTCTTGACGTACTACGTTAGATGTTCAAAATAATAAATAGGGCAAGCAGGGTAAGTCAGGGAAAATTATTTAATTAAAATTGTATTTTTTTTTTTATATTGGGGATACCTTGCACAGATCAACTTAGCCCCAAACTAAGCAAAGCTTGTACTATGGGTGCTAAGCGACGATATACATACTTAAATAGATAAACACATACTTATATACATAGAAAACATCCAAGACCCAGGAACAAATATCTGTGCTCATCACACAAATAAATGCCCTTACCGGGATTCGAACCCAGGACCGCGGCTTAGTAGGCAGGGTCACTACACTACCGACTGAGCCAGACCGGTTGTGATATCTATTTAAATTATAATTTATATATAGTAGTGTGACTACTTGAAAAAGAACAAAATAAAAAAATTCGATAAAATAATTTGATTTGTTCCCTAGTTGTAAATAAATTACGTTTAAAAAGTAAAAACCCTGTAAAATGCAGACAGATGTATGTTCACGTAGAAATCAGTTGATTATATTTATTCTATTTTTCTACTAATAATTTAACAATTACATACATACAACATACATACATACAATCACGCCTGTATCCCATAAAGGGGTAGGCAGAACACATGAAACTACTAAAGCTTCAGTGCCACTCTTGGCAAATAAGGGGTTGAAAGAAAACGAAACTGTGACATTGCAGTGACAGGTTGTCAGCCTCTCGCCTACGCCACAATTTAACCCATATCCCATAGTCGCCTTCTACGACACCCACGGGAAGAAAGGGGGTGGTGAAATTCTTAACCCGTCACCACACAGGCAATAACAATTACATCTTTTATTTTTCTCCTTGTTTAGAATATTAGTTTTTTATCCGGCTTTAAATTTAAAATTTAAACATTAAAACTAAAAATACGAGTAAACAAACACGTGGTAATATTGTCTTCGGTTACCGCGATAGTTACTCATGCTACGGTTTATTCAGACGCGAGTATCAACTATTTATTTGGCAACTGAATTATTATATTGGAAACAATTTAAGAGATACAGTTTAATAGGAAAACGGCTGTCTATTAATATAAAATATACAGTTCTTTTAAAATATTTATATAGCAAATTAACATAAAAAGTACATTTAAAATTTATACATCGGCACTCTTCGCCTGAGCTTTCATTTTAATAAAAAAAAGGAGTCTTATAAAATATAATGGTCGACAAAATATTATACTTATGGGTAAGAAATTAGGTGTTTGGGAGTGCTGGCAACTTCGTCTCTATACAATGAATTTAACTTTTCATGACGTTTACTCTATCGAATCTAAGGCCGGCCTTACGCAGTCTTTTGACATCACTCTGAAAGATTCATTTTTTGGGCAGGAAAACCTCTCAGAATATGCTTTGGCATAAATCGTTCCGCAGATTTTAAAATATCGAATCTTATGCTGGCATGATGTTCATGAGCAAAATAATCTTCTAAATTAAGTACTTCCGTAGATTTTTGTTTGCATAATATTTCGGCGGTAAAAAGTTGTCCATCTTTTTCCTATTTCTGTTTTGATAGCGAGTCATGTGTGTTGGGGATGCAAGATACCTAACACTCCTCCTCGCTTCGCTCGTCGTCGTACCTAACGGTGCCTCTGGGACTGTATTTCATTTCCTTTTTGCTATCGTTGTTTTGTTTATAAACACAATTTTGTTTATATATATACAAAGTATCTAAGAATCATGCCATAGCAAAATTTGGTAGGACTTATATTCTACTAAAAAAATAACCTAACCCTAACCCACTTTTCTGCTAGCAGTAAATAATTCTGCTCTTGTAATATATTTACGATTATCATGGTAATGTTTTTAAATACCAAACTGGCAAACAAGCATACGATCGGCCTGATGGAAAGCGGTCACCGTAATCTATGGACGCCTGCAATTCAAGGGGTATCATATGCGCGTTACCGACCCATTAGAAGCTTATATACTCCTTTTTGCTGTGTACTTATTATAAAATGATTTGGTACGCGTTCCCTTATAGAGATATTTAAATACTACTCGTGGTTTACGGGTCGCAAATACGATGTTTGAATAGAATAGAATAAACATTTTTCACGAATAAATACAGGCAAGACAAAATACACATAATAACAACAAGACAGAAAGGAATGAAGTGCCACGAAATGGCCTCACCTCAGCGTGTTGCTGGTGACTTCCAGCGCTGATCTTCCGATGAGACCATCGGTACGTAGCTACCTTTCAATCCGTTTTCATAAAGAAACGATTTTATAATTATGTGTTTTAAAAAACCTACTTCCCAATTAATTTTTTTAGTTGCCTCCGCAATTTAAATACTACTTTAAACGATGAGCTAAGTATAATTATTTAGGTGCTGACATCTATATGACTACAAATATTAAAAATCTTACGCTTTACAATACTAGGTGCCAATTATTATTTTAGTCGCCAAAGTATTGTTTAATGTTCCTCGGAAATATTTTTGTCGCTTGAAATTTGCTGCCGTTTTTTCAATAATAATGATGCTTAATACTCGTATTTGAGGCTCATATATATTTTTTGTCGCCACAATATTAAAACACAGCCAAATTATTGTATGCCCGACTTAACTTCCCGTTTAATATTTTAGTTGCCCGGTTAATTATATGCCAATTTAAAATACATCCCGACGTTTCGAACTCTTTACAGCGTTGACCACGAACGCTGTAAAGAGTTCGAAACGTCGGGATGTATTTTAAATTCATTATACGCGATTTAATCCGTTTCCATAGTTTTATTTCAAACATGTGGTAATTAAATGTAAAACGCCTAATGATTTCTTATAATTGTAAATGACTTAAAAATATTTACCAGAACTACCAGGTTAGTAGCTTGGCAATTATCATTACTTTGCTAATTAGGCACTTACCTAATTAGCAATCAGAAGAATTGCTCTAAGGTATTGATAAAAAAAATAAGCTACTTATTAACTTTCTGTTATCAATGAATACTAAGGTAAGTAACTATATCGTCACTTGTTAAAAAGTAAGTTGTATCTTCTTCGGTCAATGAAAAGACAAAATGTCAGTACGTCTACGTATTATAGTAGTGTCTACGTATTAGTAGCATATAGAGTTACTGCGTTTAACTTTTACTAGCAGTGTCAGATTTTTTTTGTGTGAATAGGTAGAGGTAGACGTTTGACCACGATCACACCTGGGTGGCTAGCCGAATGGCACAATCGCTCACGAAACGCTCACGAAACGAAGCGCTAGTAGATATCTATCTCTATCGCGCTTGCGTATTGGCGCGACAGAGCCAGCGGCGCATCGCTTTCGTTTGGCGTCGGAGAAATGCCATTCGGCTACGGGGCCTGATAGTAAGTGATGATGCGGTCTACGGTGGAGCACGCTTACCTGTGAGATACCTATTTACTCTCACTTTAAAGAGATCTGGATTGTACTCATGCGGAAACACAGACTCAGGCAGGGCATAGAGATAGAGATTTTTTCATATTGATGATGACGTTACCTGCTAAAAATATCCTTTTTATGACCACGTCACTTATTGCTACATTTCATGGTGTTTAATTTTGGATTTACGGCTTATCCTCCGAGTGGAGGCTGATTCGTATTCATCAATTTGTCATTGTTTAGAACTGGATTTGACTCGACTATGTGGCTACCATGAATTTTGATTACGTTACTCGATAGCACACATTCCGCAGAAAATCAGATTCATTGTATGGAAAAAGTGATCAGTCCCCAAACGGTTATTTACTAAAACCAATAATTACATAAGTACATTCATTTTCCATGCCATGCCAATAAGGATATTATCCACTCACATGCTTCCAGTCCAGTAGCTAGAGCTATGACGAGCTAACACACCTCTCTCTGTATGGCTTGCAGTTTTTTGGCTACATAGCGAAGTATTAAAATGTTTGATGAATTTTATGTCGAAACAATTTAGAGTACCTCTTATGAAAATCCAAATCACGTGAGTAGGTATTTATTTAGAAGTTTAGATTTCTCAAGTATGAATATTTCTGAACTGAAGCCAATGCATTTTCTGTTCTTACAAAATAGATATTTATTCTACCTACTGCACTACATATAGGAGCAAGTGCAGTTTATGCAACATACGCCGAATGGGTCTCATGCATGTGTACACATTTCCATATCAGATATAGGTATATAGCGTTGCTTTGGTTCGCATAATTGTAAATATTTAACAAATATGAGTCAGTATAGCAGTCATCGCTGATCTGTGATCTCTTTTGACATTTCGTTTTACATTATTTAATTTTAATTGAAAATTGTGTTATTGTTGAAGAAAGATATAATAAAGATATTGTTTACAACGATACAACTTAAAACACATAGTTTAGTTATTTAAAAAAAAACAAAGATTGTATTTACTTAAATTTGAAGTAAGAAAAGTTTTTATTGTAAAGTTCAAACAATTATTTTTATTTCTAAAAATCTTTACATAGTTACCTACTTTAAAAAATATTTTTTTTACCTCAATAGAATACCAGCAACGTATGTATACTAGCCTCTATAAGCGATATGATAAACTGTATGTTCAGATATTTTCAAACACCTCGACTGGTCAGTAATATATTCGAAGGCCACTGCACTAGCGAGGCTGAAACCCCGTTTGAATAGTGAATTTTTTATTCGCCGCGAGATCGCGAAAGCAAATTTGGGTCTTTGAAAGAAGATACGTTTCGAACATATATAATTTGTATCCAAGCAATATTAAATCTTTTAGCTATACTTGTAATAGAACACTTATATATTTGTTTAGATCGTTCGGTTATAATTTCATTTTAAAATAGCACAACAGACGTATGTGGGATATGGGGTAACGATATTATACAACTTATATACTAAATAAATAGGTACGAAATGTTCACTGGATTTTCTTATCGGGATATTTGTTTTTACTTTTGAGGTTTTTCAGTTTGCCCTTTTAAAAATATAGGTAGGTAGTTGCCGAATAACTTTTCCATTGGAATTTGACTCTGTCCTTGTTATAGTAGATTTACAAATTGTTAAAAATACTGTTGGAGGCTCTGTGGAAAGAAATTTTCTGTCCGCACAGACCTTTTCGGATGTGCAAAATATTTCTTCACTTTATTAATTTTTAATAGTTTTTATATATTTATTTAAAAACGGTATTTTACTTGAATACATTCATATGATAAACTTACTATTATCCGACAGCCTTGAATTTCAATTGGGCAATCATACTTGTGATCACGCGTAATCAACAGGTTTGTACACCGTACGGTAATTAGTAACGTTTTAACAGTACGGAATTACGGATAGTGTTTGATGCACGGGGTTTTAGTATTAACTTAGTTATAAATAAATAAAAAGTTTGCGACTTCAATTTTAACTTATGGAAGTGCCGAGATTAGAGTTTATATTTTTTTTTATTTTGAAAATGGAACGAATCAATACAAATGCAACTTTATTCCAATTTTACTGAATATGTCCTAAGTATAAGACGTTGGGTCTTACGACGCTATGGTTGATATACGTGTACCCAGTATTGAATAATTTATTTCCTTGGTGTCTTGGTACTGGTGTGCTCAAATGTGCCCTAAGACTCTACAGGGGCCCCTTTTTTGGACGTTTTAGTTAAATATACTCGATCCTAAGATTTACAGAGAAAATGTGCCTTAAGGACAATTCAGGTGAAAAACATGGCGAAAAAATATTAAAAATCGAGTTGCCGCTCTCGATTTTTCGTCCATCAATACTTAACAATAGAAGCAAAATTTGAGATTCTAAATAATAGAAAATTGATTCTTCATGTCTGAACGAAAGGCATCTTGGGTAGGCACCTTGACTCACTGTAAAATCTTTTCTCATAAACTATGTCACTGGCTAAATGAAATTACTATTGTTAATGTTACCAAAAACAATATTATTTTTGGCATAGCTACATTATTCAATTTGTAGATTATATTTTGTTCTCCATTAAGGGTAACTACTACCGACTACACACAAATGTTGACAAGTCTGCTTACATTGTTATTGTCTCTGAATAAACAAACACGCAAAAAATACCATACCAAGTCGTCGGATTACGTTTTAAATATTCTAAGTACTTTGACTATTGTTCCCTTTGTTAGTAACCTTCATATCTTTAATGCGTGGTATTTTCATAAGTTTCATTTATTTATCTTATCTTTGTTTTACAAAATAAATTACATTGAATAAAAGGTGAACCTAATGCTGGCAATGTTTAACAGACCATATTTTTGTTTATTTTTGGATTAGTAAAAGTCTGTGGGACATTATTGTACTTTATATTATGTTACATATATCTTTATGCTGTAACCCAAGATAGCATTGTGGGTCGGAGAAATATGTAAATGAAATATGATCACTGTGCTGGTTACTAATTAAAATATAATTACATATTTGTAAAATCGAATATGCTGTACTTTCACATAATCACATAGTTTAATTATATTCTATATTAAAAATGCTTATGTTAAAAAGTTTTTGTACATAATATGTAATTTTTTTTTTGGGAATATGTTTAATATCTTTATCTGATTCTTATTCATTTAATGAAAAAAATACAACAATATAAATATGTAGTATAATTACTCCGACAAATATAGTCATAACGTACTAAACCTTCCTTTTTGTTCATGACACAATTTTGCCGCATTGAATATAATCGACAAAGAAGCTTATGATAATTTCTCCATTGTGCACAGTTTTTGTCTCAATATATTAGAATTCTATAAAGCCTCTAATCAGTAATTACAGTGATTGCCATACTCCAATAGCCTGTTTGCACGACAGGTGTAAAATATGCAAAACTGGCTAAACAATACATACCTACCTCTACATCTACTCACTTACGCTGGTAAAAAGATCTGAGCAAGTTTATATTACTTGTGTATATTATTATATTATGAGTCTAAAATAAAATTGAAATTATTCTTGTTTATTGTTATTTATTTGTTAAAATGATATTTAAAATAGTTAATTTTATTTAAAAAATATTAATTATAAAGTAAATTAAAACATTTAAGTAAAACATAACTAATCTTCTTAAACTAAACGGCAGAACGTATTGTATAACTGTAACCTATTCCAAAAATAGGTATATTACTAATTATAAAAATAAAAAATATATTACTAATTTTAAATATTCAAATAAATATTTTATACATGCGTAAATAAAAATATCAAATTATTTGTTACAGTTATATTGGAACTTTATTGTATGTTAATACTTTTTTTCTTATTATTCTTTTTTTTTATTAAACAAAATGTAGCACAGAATATTTATTTCTTTATTGCATATAATAATCATTTAGTACCGTGCTTCGAAATTAAATTAGGGTAAAATTATAAAACAGCAAAAACTACGTAGATGTATTTCTTTGGTTTTTTGCACTCACGTGTATTTCATTAATTCATCTAGGTACTTATGTTTGAATGAATTACCAATGAATAAATATAAAATTAAAAATAAAGTCTTACTCATCTCGTAAGAATAATAAGTAATGAGCACTCTGTAATGTAATTAGTAGGTACTGTCTAGCGGTCTGGCTCTAAGGTTGGAAACGGATTACAGTCCGGTTGTTTTCGCCCCGGTTTAATCTTTCAGAGGGATTTTATTGCCATGGAAGCCGAGGCTTTCATTACTTAATACATTTTGCATACTTTATATGTTAATCTAATAGTATAAAATAAATGGGACTGGGACAAATAGCTAACAATTAATGAAATTACAATTAAATTTGACTTTTTCTCAGAGTGCAATAAAGTTAAAGAAAAAAAAATGTAAAAAAAAATAAGCAGAAGCAATTATTAAAATAAAAAATAAGGAACAAAAAGTTTTCAAAAATTACGAAAATGTGGCTAAACAAAGTGAAGAAAAAATAAGACATACTGTAATAACCTAATTTTTCTAGAGCTCTGTGCATGCATTTTTCTAGAATTTAATGTAATTTGTATTACCTTTGTAAAAATATTTTTCAAAAAACAAAACGGCCAACATATTCCGTTTAGACAAAGTCCCACAGTTAAATCTATTTTTTCGGTTCCCGAGATACAGGCTGCGCCTAGTTTGGGGCCGACGGATATAACCTTAATGGCAAAAATGTAATTATGTTAAGTTCTGCTTGGAAATGTACCTATATAGATATTTTTTGGCAAATAAACGATTTATGATTATGATATGAATTTCGCACAAATAAATAGTTGTTACAGTATTTATTTCTGTTCATAACACGGGAATGAAATAACAGTACGGTTCTACATGAAATAAAACGGGAATGAAATAACAAGTACGGTTCTAATTCGTAGAAGTTCACGTCCTTTGTTTTACAGGAGTTTCAAAGGGATACCGATTGAATACATTGCGTAGGCGTACGAGAGTGGCATTTAAGTTTCTATAAATATGTCACTAGTGGTATTTCGAAAAGGTTAAGTTACTATGGGAAAAATTATCAAAAGGCATGGATTAGAGTAAGGATAATGAGGTATCCTTTGCAAGGGGCGCATTGGCCCCCTTCCCCCCGCCCTATAAATCACCGAACTTACTTATGTATGGGACGAACGGGCGCAGTTTGGCGCGCGCCGCCGGCCCCAGCGGATGTGTCTGTGACGCTCGAGCATGTAGCTCTGTTTGGACAAGTGCTAAGTTGATCGTTTGTGATACAGCTCGTTCGGGCTCGCATTATGTGTAATTAACAGTTCGATTTGTACACAAGTGTAACAGTTATTGTTCTTTCGGATTGTTGGTGTCACTGGATTGTCATCATCAGGTAATTTAATTGATAATTAATTGGTGTAACTTTTTTTGTTTAGTATTGTTTTTTTTCTGCATTTTTTTATTTGGATTTAAATTAAAATAAAATAGGTGAACAATTTAATTTTGAACCGTTGTGGTTGCGAATTTTGAATATAAATGGTAATTTTACGGATATAAACTTTTTGATAAGCGTGACATAACTGCTCTTTCTTTGAATTTCAAAGGTATTTTACATTCAAAGTGACTGTTTTATTTTTATCTGATCAGATTATGACACTTGTGAAATAAAAAAAAAACTAGTTGAATAGTGAATTGTAGTGCATTTGTTAAAATTTTAAATAAAATGAAATAGGCGTATTATTTTCAATAAATAAGTTTAAAATGGGTAACAAAGAAAAACCGGATACGAGTAAATATTTTTAAGCAAAGGAACAAAGAATAAAAAGTAACATACCTGAACTGTAACATACTATCTGTTAGACACTAATTAAAATAATTGAAGTTAATTAAACATGTAATAGTTAATCAAGATTTGTCAAAAGCAGATAATTTAGAATTCTTTATTAGTGAGATATTAATTTAAGACGTGAGTTTGAAAGCTGTTCGGGTAATTTTTACCTGGTGACCATCCCCTTTTTCGTTGCGGGTGATCAACTGATCATAGCGCGCCGTCTCTTTCTTTCCTCGTGTCGCAGGAGCGAGCGAGATGGAAGCAGGCTATTCAGATTCGATATCATTTCTAACGCTTTTAGAATAGGCGCTACTCTTTGGAATTTCTTCATTTTCAATTATGATCGCATTGACTCTGGCGTGCTAGTCGATATTACGTTATGTAGGGTGTTTCGTCAATGTATGATAGGCGTGTTTTTAATTTGTTACGTATGTTCTTGGCTATTATTGTAGGATGTCAAAAGGCTTACGCACTAGTTATTAACACAATTGCTGCATATTTTTGGTCTTTTAAAAATGTTGCCTCTTTTTTTACAGTTATGAAATATTGACAATAGAAGGTAGTACGAAAGGGTCATTAGATTTTTAGTTATTTTGATAGTTATTTAAATAATTCATGTTAGAAAACTGACTTTAGGTTAGGTGGAGCATAACATTGGATTAAATACATTTTACTATAAAATTAGATTTTACACTACTACCTAAAAAATTACAAGTTGCAACGCTAGAATGCATCATTATTTGTTCAGCGCTAAGCAATTATCCCCCACTACCTTTTTTTGTCGCGCCGCGCTCCAGCCAGAACTTCGTCCCGCCTAACTGTTTCGCCTACGGTCTGGCATTCGCCTAAATTCTTATTAACCATCAGATCACTTCTGATTTTATCATCGCTATCTACTTTACCTCGTTACACGAGTCCGGCTTGTGATCTTTCTTTGTCTCGAGAATGGACAACGCTTTTCCTTTCTAATGAAACACAATTGATTTCGTAAAATGATTAAACCTTTGAGACAGGGATGATTCCTTTCATTATTTTTAAACCTGTTAAAAATTACCTGAATGGCAACAGATGGACGAACGAAAAAAAAACAATAGAACATTCAACAATGAGAAAATAGTTATGCTTCAACCCATGAGGTTTTATAATCTTGTACAAAATTTAGTTTAACAATTTACGCCCGTGTTACCATGTCGCTTTACAATACGGGGGCACAAAGGAGTCTGTTGGAATCTGCGACATTCACAATTTCATCTGGAATAAATGCTGAGAAAAACGTCTCAACTTCGTTGTAAATGGCTTTGTCTTTCAAGGCTGATCCCTATTACTGAATTATGCGTATAGCTTTAATGGATGCCCACCACCACCAATGTGTTAAGCTCTACTACATTTTGCTATTGACCTTGTTATAAAAGTCCACTATGAAGCAGTATACTGGCACGGAAAATTTTCTGACTCATTATTCCGGTGAATCTCGTTTTTTTGCGGCATCAATGTGTTAATTGAACGTTAAGGAAGGAACTGTCTCAGTCTAATACGATCTATAAACATAAGTACCTACCCCATCCAACTTTCCGCCCGTGGGAAATGTGCCAAGAGCGTTCCTAGGTTTCTTACTGCGCGAGGAGCTTTAATAAAGTTCCTCTTAACCACCTATTCTGTATTCATTCTAGGAAATTAGAAAATTGCTGGAGTCACGCTCATTAGGTCATCGGGTGCAGGTAAAATTTTAACCATTTTACGTAGAATCACCGGCGTTATCAACTTTGTCTCGGAGTTTGAGTGGAATGTTTAAATCCCTTTCGACCTTATCGTGAATGTGTAAAAATTCGCCGGCGAAGTTACGTAATGACGTCACTCAATTAACACGTCATCTCGACACGCTCCGGTAAATTGTCAGAACGGAATATTCGGACGGCATTAAAGAGGAAGTAATACACAAAGCCAATAACTTTAAAAAGAGCGTCAACTACGTGGCCATTACGCTTGATTTATTCGCGCGGCCGTCCATTGTCTGCGCCTATCACCGCTACAGCTTTATATTCGTGAGGTATAATGTATATTACAGCAGTATGGTAATTTTGATTAGTCCCTATGATAAATTACGCGGTTCCAGGCTTCCACGGGTCCCTGTCGACGATTCACGGTTGTGTTTTAACGGTTATTCCGCTTTGCGCAAAGTTTTCACTGCTGAATTCGTATTACCAGTTCAAAGTGAGTATAATTGTGGATAAGTAAATAGATTAGTTTTGTCTTATCTAAATGGAGGACGACATGGAATTTGCTATTTTTGTTCAATTTACATTTTGCAGTCTTCTTCATTGTTTATTTTAGTTCACTTTAAGCACGTATCGTTCTTTAGTTGTTTCGAAAGTACATTTTGCGACGTTAACATAGTTTTCCCAAGCGGACGCGTCGCAGCGTTGACCTAGAAACGATTTAATTGTAATAGATGCATGTGTCGGTTCTTTGGATATTTAATGCTTATTGCATAACATTTGATCGGGCGATTGTGTAATTTATCTCTGTTCAGTAATTCTACAGTCATTACAAAACGCGCATCTGCAAGATTTGTTAATTTCTTCGTCAATTATGGCGATAGCATCTATTGTCTTAACAAAACAGTATCACTTAGTCAAGGGTATTTATACAAGCTGTTTGTTTTATGGAGAGTAATTCATAGAGATCAGCACTTGTACGATATAACCCTGTTAGCATATCGATCTACTGCGCATGTTTGCCTAGATGACTGTCATTTACAAATAGCTAGTTTCGGTTAAATTAATGGAGCCAAACTATTGTTACTTTCTCAAATTGAATTCGTCGATTATGCAATACCCTCTTGGAAGTTCTGCAGTTATTGGTAAAGACTGTCGGTAGTTATTTTGTTGTATAAGAAAAGTTGAGGTATCGTTGTGTTATGGTGAGGCTATTAAGGGCATGCTAGGGTCGGTGAAAGTGTCGGTGCGGCTTCAACAGCTCATTCTTTAGCCGTAACTTCTGTTTGTGAGCTGTTTAACTGCTATTTCGATTAAACGACATTCTTTACACTGTGGATAGGTTTTGCAACGACCAACGATTTTCTTCCCAGATGAAACGTTATCTATTTATGTTTTTGGGATCATTGTTAAAGTCAGAATCGAAGATCAACGTCACCCACACGCTCCCGATCAACCGACATACTTCAAATCTTCTCAACGCTCTCACTACGGAATATTGGCACAGAGTTATTCAATGTGATAATATTAAACTGAAATTTGCTATCACATATACATAGGACGATAACGGTCTGATAATCCGAGCCACCGTGAGACCGTGACATAACTCGTTAATAAATGCAACCAATAGGCCGGTTTTGAATATTCTGTGTATAGTCTTATTCGTGATAGTTCCAACGTATCCGACAATCTTGAACGACCTTGCGAGCGTCAATCTCATTAACACTTGCGAAATTATAAGTCTGCTTCAAAACCAGTACCAATTAAGATTCCAGGTTATTAAGTTCCAAAGTTAGCTTAAACACGACCCTTATTGCAATTTTCGTTTAATGTATGTCCTCGACGATACTTATTTACCTACCGTGTTTATTCGTCAGCGTCACCCACTTAGATAATATCTAAAGCTTGGCTTTAAAAAAGGTCCGCGTTTTGGTAGCGTTTCAAGCGCATACGTTTCGTGCCCCGTCTCGTGCGAGACAGAGAAAAGAAAGTGCAGGTAGTAGTAGGCAGCGGGTGAGCTGGGCAAGATTTATTAGATCGTAACTGGTGGGGTCGCGCGGCGCACTGTCGCCGCTTCAAAAAACCGGCCAAGTGCGAGCCTGCGGCGGGGGCTTCTCATTGTCACTATTTTACGGTTTCAATTGCCCCCGTCGCTGGGCAACTTTGAACTGCGACGCCGAGTTTCGAATTCAATCTACTTGTGAGTCGCAATCGGGCAGATAATATTGTATTGTACCGCTAACTGACTCCGTCATCTAATGTTAATCTGTCGCGATAAGACCTTTGACGGTGATTAGTTGTGTAATTATTTAGGCTCATAAACATCATTGTGTTTTTATATAAGCGCCGCTTTAATCAAAGCAGAGAATGTCCCAGCAAATCTGCAGAATTTCGGCTTTCTAGGTCAAGCGCTTCGAAAGTTGCAGTTTCGTGAATTTTCCATAAGCTCTCTGTTACTGTCACTATAAAACCCTTTGTGGTTCACCCGTTACATGTATGGTAAGTTCTTGTTTTACTTTTATATGCTTTTAGCGAGCCTAGTACTCTCACGATTGATGATTTAAACAAAGGATTGTGGTTTGCTGAGCACGGAAACAATTTCAAGCGATTGGATTCGAATCGTACCAAACTCAGTAAAAACTGATACCTTAAAACCGTATACATTAATAATATACATATGGTTTTATTACAATCCAGGCAAAATTTTAATGAAACCTCGTCACAGAGGCGATGGGATTGCGTAGTTTCCTGTAATTTCCGTTGCTAATGGCGTCACAATATGAGGAATACCTATCAGCGATTTTGTTGAAATGTTCCAAGGTTTAATATTGAAGTTTCCAGACGAGGATGATAGGTTAGAAACAGTCGTTTTGGAGCTGCGACACGTATCTTGAAACGACTTTCCTTTCGATAATAAGATCGAGCTCGGCGGGGCTAGACAAGACATTATTAAACGTAAACTCTTTACTGGATTACTTACCACATGATCCATTGAAATCGTACATTCAGCCTTGCATCAAATGAGGTAGTTCTAATTGGTGTTTCATATTGTTGTATATGCAATAGTGATGCGGCATCTAAGTTTTCCACCTCGAAAGCCAATGGGGTCATTATTAAATACACGAAAATCCATAGAAAATTTCAGCATTTACGATTTTATTCAACAAAGGACCCATGGTACGGCAAAAGTAACTATACACAATTTAAAGTAGACAAAATTTGTAATTAAATGAGACTAATTTGGTCTTGGTATGTCAAATAGTTTCGAAGATTCGGCTTCTCAAAGGTTTGCAATATGAATTATATGAAGTAGGGTTAGTTAGTGAAATAAACATAGTTAACGATAAATGAACTAGACTGGGCCTTCGAATCTACAGCACTCCTTTAGGAGAAAGCTTACCGAGGTAGTATGTCTCCGTCAACTGATCAGGAAGGTCAAAATCGTCATCTGATGGTGGATCATCATCGAGTGGTTTATCAACATTGGCACACACCAGACCTGGTAACTTTACCGCAGAATTGTCCACTGCAGTAGGTGCAAACAGCTGAGCTGTTGACACCTACTTTCTCGCAACCACAACTGCTGGTACAACCTTCTTTGTAAGTACTAAAAATTGTTCATTTTAAGCAGAACCTGAGGAGTTGGTGGTTCCAACGTCGGTTGAGAAATGAAGCCTTGTGGACTCCGTAAAAAATCATGTTCACTATGGATTAAAAAAGATTATACACCTCCGAAAAGCTACAACTACTTTTCGCTTTTGTCGAAATTGTGCAAAACTTTCAATGACCGTATCTCAGTAAATATATGGCTTACCAAGATAAAATTATATTCATAATAACGATAATTTAGTAGACATAAAATTGTTCATAGCCACTTTTGCCGTTAAAAAGGTTCTTGGTGGTAAAATTTAACAAAAGTCAGAAGAGGTCCTAAAATTTTATGGATTTCCATGAATTTAATTATGACCCCATCGGCTTTCGAGGTGGAAAACTTGGATTTGACATCACTATTTCATCTCTAATAATATAGAATGCAAATTAGAACTACCTCATTTGATGCAAGCCGACACCCCTTAATTGATACGATTTCAATGGATCAACAACTACACCACAATACTTGGTTGAATTTCCAACTCAATTATCAAATACGAATTTCAAATATCATGTCTTTTTACATATTGTTGTTGTGAGTATAAAATGATTGGATTCTGTGACAGTTTCCCTTTTGCTTCGTTATTGGGCCGGGAAATCGGAGAGGGTCGTTGTTAAACCTTGAGAGCCCTCGATGTTTTCTCGTTACCCTGAAATATTGTTATCAGACTGTGTAAAGACGCATTCCAGTACAGGTGGTGTTTGATCTCCAGTTTATATTTACCTCTGAGTTATCTCCTTTGTTGATGTTGTTTTCTCCTTTGTTGTGTGGTGTAAAGTGGAAGTTATTATATCAGGTATCTAATTTGGAAGTCGTATATTAGTTCTTCTTTGTCTGCCTCTTCAATGAATTGGCTCTTGCATCGTAGTTACATTTTAAGTCTTCGGCTGACCTCTACAGGGGATTTCACTTTTACAATATTGTTGTGGGCCGATGGTTTGGTGGCCACGGCGAACGGTTGAGCCGTGGTGGCAAGTCAATAGAGTCCAAAATGACGAGGCTCGACGTCACGGCTTCCTCTCCGCACGACGTATGTACGTAGCCGTGCACGAATGACGCAATTGGCTTTTTCAATGTCTTATCTACAGTGAAGTGAAGTATGTTGTCATTGTCATTCGCCGAGCGATCGCCGCGCTGCGCACGCGTCGCGCTGTGAGCGGTTTATTTTTGTTTCACTTCTCTTTTTTACCGTCGTCGAGGACAAAGTGACGGATTGCGCGCTCGTATTGTGCCAGTGTTTTGAACTTTGCTGTGACATTGAGCAGTGTTTAATCAGGGCCCGGTGATCATGCTGGTTTCGGGAGTGTTCGTCTTGACTCCTGATATATCTTTCAGGTGGGTGTTCGAACTGTGCCGCTGTCAAGGTGTCGCTCCGCCGTTTTGTTGTTGAGTTTTTAAGTACGCGCCTTTGTTTTGCTCGCGAATCGCCGCCTATAATAACAATTGTAATTAAAAACAAGCTCGTTCCGTGACAAAACATAGACTTATTGCCTCGGCTGCGTAATAAGGTCATTAAATCGTTCACAATCTTTACCTCACCGTTTTGTTACAATTAGTTTTTTGAATAACGGCCAACGTAGGTGTGACTCAATGATGACGCTACACTTTAATATTGGGTCCAATGAATGAAAATAATCGCTTCATGAAATATAATTGTACATTACTTTCGATTGGATAGTACGCCAATCGCCTGAGGCGATGAACAATTAGTTTGCTTTCCCATGAGTTTTCCGATTATGCGCGTCGGTGATTTTGCGTGGGTTTTCACGCTCGATGTTTACTGGTAGTTAATAGTGTTGTTTGTTGTTGCAGGATGACGCCGCAGGAGGAGCGCGACGCCCGCGGCGCGGGGCTGGCCGGCGCCGGCTGCGCGCTCGCCGACGCGCTGGAGGACGACATGTTCGGCCCGCCGCGCACCGAGCCCGCCGCTCGCCCCAAGCTCTCCATGATCTCCGCCCGCCTGCGCGCCAACGAGGAGCGCAAGCGCGTCATCGAGATCTGCTCCCAAAAACTAGAAAACATCGAAGATCCCGCGCGTGACCTGCGCCGGTCCGTGTGCATAAACAACACCTACTGCAGACTGAGCGAGGAGGCTCGCCGCGAGAAGGAGGCGCGCAGACGCCGCGCGAGGGAGGAATGTGACGACTCGTGGGTCGGCAAGAAGGCGCGGAGGGCGGTCGAGGACGAGTGCCTGGCCCTGCTGGACGCCATCCCCGAGCTGGGCGACGCGAACCTCGGCTGCGCGCAGCTGGCGCGCCAGCTGCCCCGGCAGGACGCGCTGCTGCCCCCCAGCCTGCTGACGGTGCTCGACTCGTGACCGCGCAGGCCGGCGCACCTCACCCCGCTGTGAAGCGAGCGCGAGTGAGCGCTCGTGTGACCCCGAATGCGCCCGAGTCGCTGACCGCGTTACCGGACACTGTTCGGAAACAAATGTGTCAGAAGAGCCTGCGCAGCCCGGTATGCGCGGCGGCTCGAGGCGGGACAGTGTGTTATCATGGACGTTACCCCGGACTGACGTTTAGCCAATTCTTTGTTATTAAGGAGTACTTACTTTGTTAGTGCGTTTTTTATTATTTAGTGAAAGTTGCTCAGGCGCTACCGACGGGCGCGGTCCAATTAGTGTTCAACGATTTATTTTTTTATTATCGCACAGTTGAAGTGTTTGGTTAGCTATGACGTCGCGTCGTGTCATGGGACTCGGAGAGTTAATGATACACATTGGAGAATAGTTCTAAGCGATTATAATGTTACATTATTGTACTATACATAATTTAAAGATAGTGATTAAGTAATAGTGCAAAACGACTGGGAACGGCTGTGCCGACGCCGACGCTAAAGTATTATTTTTATTTGAATAAGTTTAGTACGGGAAGTTCGGCGCGAACTAACCGAAACACAGACAGTTTCTAAACATCCGATCACTTGGAAAGTAAAAGTGCATTGCGCTGCACATAGCGTTTACAACGCGAGGCGCTCTACCGCGAGTTACGTTAGTCGGTAGGAAAAAACACCTTGAATGGTGTTATAGTCGATCTACGCGATATCTGTGAACTAGTCGGCGCACTCTGCTGACTCGGCGGCCGCGCCGCGGTATGCGCGGCACGACTTTGTCACGTACCACTTTCCTAGCTGTACTCTTCCTAATAGTGACGGAAAAATATCGTTGACGTTCTGTCTTATATTTTAATGCTGTTACCGTCTTATAATGATTATATTTTGTTACCAATGTGTTTGCTGTTTGTTGCAAAATGTTACTCAATATTAATTTATTGTATTATGTATCGGAGTTGAAAAAGACTAAGAAATATAAGAGCGTAGGTATCTTATCTGAAACAATAAGGTTGTTGGCAATCAGTCGGCAGATTGTGCAATGCGTGAAGAAATCATTGGTAATTTCGATGTTATTTTCTTTAGAAATGTTAATCGTCGCAAAATATATCGGTAGTGGTCCGTCTCACCCCTCTGAATGGTAAATGGGTAGGCGGGGTGGCGCGGGCGGGCGGAGGCCAGCGTTCCCAGCACTCCTGTGATATTAGCCTAGCCTGTGTGTCGTATTCGTGCTAGTTTCCCAAACGTTTGGACATTGTGCTGTATTCAAAATATGCTTTGAAAATTGATTCCCTTTCTTTGGCCATTTTATACGGATTAACCGGATTTTGAGGCGATACGCCTTTAGCATTTAGGCATTTTGACATCGTAATGTGAACATTTAAAATGTAGATTTTTTTATTATTTGGAACTGCGTTTGTATGTTAACATGATAAGCATTTTACTGTACATAACTAAGTGCTTGCCGGCCGTCGCCCTATTGGGGAGGCCGCGTACGTGATTTATAAGGCCAGAACTCGACAAAATTAGGGTGTTCCAAATAACACGAGACGTTCAGAAACTGTTCACACGATATTCAATTGGAATTGCAACCAAACGTATTTTACAAATGAAAACGCACATATTCGTAGGTAGTTTTTTCAGCGTAACGTATTTCTACTGGCCACGTTTGATAAATAACCACAAAGAAACGAACAAGTAATTATGTAAATGACCAAAATGTATTGTAGATCGTAAGTAAATATTAAGGAAATCATTTTTCCCCGTCGTTTCCATCGCGCCAGCGATATCTCTGCGAATTCACGACGGTCGCGAAAATTCTTCGAAAAAAGTTTTCCGCACAAGAAATACCGTCAACCGATTCTTATCTAGATAGCGACATTTTTCTGGTCGACTGTATTTGGAGGAGTAACTAAACTCTTAACTCAGTTTACTTGTAAAGTGTCGACACAGTTTTGCGCAAATTATTTCATCTGCTTACGAAATACGACCATCATTATTTAAAAGTTGACAATCGTTACAATAAATACGTTCCTTCTTTGTTATTCCTTTTCTTTTGTTTCCGTAACTGACTGTGTTGAATCACCAGTCTTATTTGTACTTAACAAGATCATCAAGGAGTTCGAATAGAAAATTAATATTCGAACGTGGCTTCTAGAAATTTCTCCTCAAAGAGATGTGAGATTTTAGTGAAATAAATAAGTAATGCCGAGCCTCTAGTTTAAGAAGAGTCGAGAAATGTGCTCGATTGAGTTAGGTTTACAGAAATGCCAACATAATATTATATTTTATTTTTATCGGAGTAGTTTCAAAGGCTTTGAGATTTTAGTTTCATTTTCTTTAATGTTGGCTGACAGGATTTGGTGAGTGGAAAAATGCACAATGGCGTTGAATGTTTCTAAATACTCTGTTTACCAGACAAATCTAATTTGAAACTTTTTGTTTTGTTTACTTAAGTCACTTTAGTTTTATTTTGTTGTTTCTGCATTTGTTGCTTTTTTTTCACATAAATGTGTTCATGGCATTCTATTTTAACGTGGATGCGAATGGCAATCAGATTTTGTACAATATTATATCCGTAACAGATAATGTTATATTTAGCTCTCGCCAGCTGCGTCTGCTTTAACAAATTGTGAGTTTTGAAATGTGGAAATAATACTCAAATGAAGCGGTCATTTTGTGAAACCTGCCAATGGCAAACACAGTAATATCAATATGTTGATATATTTATAAATGGACTTGATTTTGCAGAATCGAGAACCAACCCAAATATAAAAGATTTATTAAACCTTTAAAAAAACGTAGATTATCAGTATATCTTGAACTGGCCAGTTGTCTGTCAGGCTGGTGAGTTGGTTCCGTTTTACAAAAACATGTCCAGATATCTCAAGTAAATCTCATGCTCAATAATGAAATCCGTAGAACTGTACTTATCAATATGCCATATATTATTTTATATCGATTCAAAGAACACCTCCTTGGTATTCCTACGTTGTAACTACTAAGTTTTCTCTGTTTTGAGGAAAATT
Organism: Leguminivora glycinivorella; assembly: GCF_023078275.1. Taxonomy (NCBI): domain Eukaryota; kingdom Metazoa; phylum Arthropoda; class Insecta; order Lepidoptera; family Tortricidae; genus Leguminivora; species Leguminivora glycinivorella. Next base: position 14,138,280 of record NC_062987.1, on the reverse strand, counting down.
CGTTGCAAGGCTGTTTCCGAGCGTGGAGGGAAAATATATTATTTTGCCTCCGCGAACAATTTCAATGGATTAGTCAATTTAGTATTAAAATAAATTAGAGGCGAGATATTGCGCGGCGTTTATAATAAGAACGTTTTGTAAATGTTATAATAATTTTATTATTGTGATTAGCTGCTATTTTATAAATGTTTCCTGTCATAGGTTAAGAGATCATTAAATAAATATTACTTAAACTGTATCAGATTATTTTAATTACCTAAACCCCCACCCGAGAAATACAACCAGGTATATTAACTGATTTTATGTACGGTCACGGACTTTAATTGTTGACCCACTTCTAGGTCATTGTATACTAGACATCTCATAGTTAAGCTATGACGTTCCAGTTTAAAATGAGCTAAAAGTGGATCAACAATTAAAGTCCGTGACTGTACCTAGTCAGTTCGACGAAAAGCTATCTTTAGAATGCCTTATTAGGTAGGTAGTTAACGAGTTATTCCACCAAAGTTTAACAATATTGCTTAGCTAATATTGAATACTAAATATACCTAATAACAGTCTTAATAATTAATGTACCTACCTGCATTATTAGGCAGGCTTAAACGATGGCTACTACATGCACAGTTTTACGACATAAATTAATTGTTAAATAAGTAGACTAACTCATACATATATATATAAAATTTTGATATGTACAATGTACATACATAATAATTATACAATTATAATAATAATAAGTAGAATAGTACTAAAATGTAAAAATGGAAACTGACCTATAACTGATGTTATTAATAAATATTTTCTTTTCTTTTTCTTTTCTTTTCATTATAGCATGCTATAATAAGTATACCTTTTCATACAAAGTTTTAAAATTTACCTACTTACTTATCTTTCTTATTATATCTGAAAATCATGTAAGACCAGAAACAACAAGTAAAACTAGGGAATTTGCAACATAGGTCCTAATATCCAATTATTGATTATAACTGCGCATCTGTACTGGAATATCTAGTATTATGTCATGAAAAATGCATTGAAATAAATACCAGAAAAACAAGATCTCTTTGTTCACTATTATTCCAGCTCTCGGTAAATTCTTAGCTTGATTTTCGCATTTTTCGCTTTCAGCGGTGGTTGAATTGTAACTAGGTACAAATATTAAAAAAGTGCCGTCGAAATATTCCTAAAATCTATCCAGTGATTTGGAAATGTTTCGCAAGAATTTTAAAGGTAAGTACATTGTACATCTGTAACTGCAAAACTTTAAAATGTGAGTATACTATAGGTACTTATTCAAAAATAGATCCTTCATACCTCCTCATATGGTATGCACTGTGCACTACCTGTCTATTTCGTAATCATCAGAATTTTTCATTTAGTCCAAAAACCGAACGAGTAAATAGATCCGTTAGCTAACTACCAACAGGTATGCATCATCAAAACTGTAACAATTCTCTTTTTTATAGGTTGAAACTTTTATGACACACTGATTTTTTAGTGAAAAACTGGCCATTCTAAAGGTGCATACTGCATCCAATTCGAATATTGTTCCGAAGTTTTGAGCGGGACGTCCCGTAATACGTGCATAGGATTGTCTCGTTCAATCTTCGAAATGACGTTCGAATCGGATCCAATGCGCCTATGTTATCATTTTTATGTGGATTTTTTTAGACATTATAGTCTCGATTCCGATGAGGCTTGAATCGTGTAGTGGTTCACACGAACAGCTTTTTTATATTCGAGCACCCGATTACGTTTCGCCACTCGAAAATTTGTGGAAAACGGAGAAATGGTATTTTTGGAATACACGAGCGATAGATAGTCGGAATCTAGTGGTATTAGTCACTTGGTTTTCATTTCTCAGATATTATTGAATAAAATCGAATGGATGAAATTAAAAAATCGGCTTCCACGATCGGTAATCCGACGAAAATAACGCTTCAAAGAACAAATTGATTCTGGCTCATTTAGGTAAGTATTTAGGTATAAAATATAAATCGGTATTAATATCCCTGGATACCTATTGTCCCAGATCTGTAAGTTCACATTTTGACACATTTGTTTTGAAGTATGTTGCCTTGTGGCTAAGACGTATCGTTTGCCAAATCTAGCGATTAATTACGAATTGGTTGAATCGATTAGGCCCTATGTACAAGGAGGCGCTTAAACAAATATACGATTTCTATCAACTAACTGAAATGTCATTAGAATCGAATTGACAGACTTTGCCACAGCACTAGTTTAAAAATAAAAATGAATGATAAATGACATAATAAGTAAATCCTGCGTGATAAATTAATATCGTAAAATACTCACTAACGAAGATCCGCAAAAATGTAACATGTTTTAGATTATGTTTAAAGTAAACGAAATATTTTTTTTAAGTACTTTTTTTTTAAATATTATTACAGGATTTTATTTAAAATTTCATTAGGTCCCGCGAATTCACGTTTTGTGGACGCTGTCATGTGTCAAAAATGTGAAGTTACAGCTCCGGGACAATAATCAAATAATCGTAATCTGTGGGTCTAGTGAAAAAGGGTATAACTCAAATTGACTCGGTGAAAAAGGTCACAAGTCCGAGGTGGGACTGTGCCCTTTTTCACCGAGTCAATTTGAGTTATACCCTTTTTCCCCTCACTAGCTCGGAAACACGTGTTTTGTCCTTTAATACCAGCGGGTAAAAACGCATTTTATCCACTAGTGGGTAAAGTAATTTGACCTTGAATAAAGCGAAATTAACTGCTTTAAAATTGATAAAAGTAGGTGAATCTAGTAATAAAGATGATTTACCACCTGTGGAACTACTGGAAGCAGTGACAAACGCATTTTTTTGCGTTGTACTTTCCTCGCTATAGTGAGGGGAAAAGTTTTGTGTTAAGGTAATGGCGCCTATTAACGTGGTATTTAAGCAGATTTCAAAAGATACCAAAAAATTAAGGGTATCAAAGCTCATTAACGACCACAAATATTTTTTTTATGGAAGAGTATTTATTGAACTATTAGTTTTAAAGAGTTTTAGGATCATTTTAGTTTATTATATGTCATAAAATTATTATTGAAGCCAACATACCTAAATTTTCTATTACCGTGGTAATGAACAGGTTGCAGTTCTATTAACGCGAATTGAGATTTCATTACCGAGGGTATGAATGACAGTGTTTTTCTGCCATCGGTAAATAGAAACCCATCTCAAAATTCGGAGCTTAATACCGACGGTTGAATATACAAATTATGACAAATACATATACCTATACTATCCTCCTTTATGAATACCCACAGAAGACTCAGTTTCACCTAAGAAATCTGTACTTACGGTACACTAAATGTCATATTTTGATACAAGACTAATATGTCGCTCGGTAATAGATACTTCTATAGGAACCCATTACCGACCCAAACAAATATTGCATGGATCGGTAATAGATTCTAATATATTCTATTACCGAGGGTTATCTGATCGTACCATCGGTAATAGGCATAAATTGGAGTATTATAAAATTTAATTCCGACCCATAAAAACAAAGTCATACAGATGTATTTTCATTACAAATCAAAATAAAATATTGCAACCTTATATTAAAACCAAGCTTACATAACTGGTAAGTAAGCATCAGACTTTATGTCAATGTTTAAAAAATTGACAAATTAACGGTTTTCATAGAAACTACGAAATCAGTCATGAAGTTTTTGCTAAAAATTAAGGTTTTGTTGAATAATTTTCATACCATGTAAATAGTTCTTTGATAGCGTGAATAGATCAAGATTGAAACAACTGTAAGACATTATATAACTGATCACATATACTTAAAATAAAGCAAAAATAACTAATATCACTACTTTAACTATTACCGTGGTATACCACAGTAATAGAATCTACTCACGAAATGGCGCCTTTCACCGCTGTCTTTTAATTTCCACTTTAAACACATTTCCAGGCTAAACAATACGTAAAAAGTACTCAGAAGTCATGTAGAAAACTATAAATAATAATTTGAAATGCATAACTTTCACCTGTTTGCCATAATTATTACGTAAACTACTAAATGAGATTGGAGTTCACTTAGGTTTAGCGTCACACGTCAGTATGACACAACCTCTTCTCGCGGCCCCGTGGCAAAAACTGTCAAATAGCGAGCGTCTTCTTTCATTCACACTCTCTATCGCCTATATGTGCGTTAGTCAACTAAACAGGCTTCCTTTGTGTGAGTAACTTTTTTTAAGAAATTGGTCGGTTTGCCTATAAAATGCGTATTTGCAAATGCGGCGGTAATGGACGTCGATTTCGATACCCGCGTTGATAGCCGCCGTTACCTTACACTCGGGTGCAAATGTATTTTACTTCTCGTGTGTTAAAAAACTCGCAAGTTCAGGATTCTATTCTCGAACCACTCGCTTCGCTCGTGGTTCGACTATAGAATCCTTTCCCTTGCTCGTTTTTCAATTCCACACTCGGCGTTAAAATACAACTTTGCCCCCTTGTATAACAAATAACTATTTCACTAGACTCACAGCATTGTTACGAGTTTATCTTGTTGATATTTAATTGGCCCTCCATTCATAGTCGGTACAATCTGTGACAATAACCAAGTTTTTTTTTAAAATCACGTACCTTATGAACCCCACCAATAAATTGGGAGTATATCGCTTGCCACAAGGAAGCTTCGAATAGTTATTTATTTGATGTATAAACAAAATCTCGTCCTTACACTTCGACAATCAAAAAAATATATATTGGGGGACATCTTACACAGATCAACCTAGCCCCAAATTAAGCAAAGCTTGTACTATGGTGCTAGGCGACGATATACTTACCTATATATTAATAAATACATATATTATTTAAATACATAGGATAACATCCATGACTCAGGAACAAATCGAGGTATATACTGGTGAAACCCGATAAGTTGAACAAACCGGTTTTTGAAATTCGAACTATGTGTAATTTCCACAATGTTGTTATTTCAAGGACAAATTATCTCGATTTATTTTCACCAATAAACCCTCGAAATATTTGTGCTGATCACACAACTAATGCCCTTACCGGGATTCGAACCCGGGACCGCGGCTTAGCAGGTAGGGTCACCACGCGCTAGATCAGACCGGTCGTCAAAATATTACCTGTTGATAATGATAAGTTAGTTAAGGAGGATAAAAGACACAATATAACTAACGATTGTTTACCATCAGGTTGAGCGGAAGTATCCATTACATTTCCTTGACGGAAAAATGCCTTGAGAGTAAGTACATAATTTTGTGCTTTGTTTTCTGGTTTAGATAAAAAAATACAAAAGCTATTAAATAAAAAATGCAAGTAAACTAATATGTAGTATAATTTCCACATACCAAGTAACTAATGGAATATACCTAAGTTTGGTACGCAGTTATCAACGATAGTTGTTTGGCCCTATGGTGGACCAACAAACAATACACTGAGTCATCAGAATCTAACAAATAAAAACCCAAAAAAAAAACTCTCTCCCATGTTCTCTTTTCAAGTCGTCGTTCCTTTGTTTACAAAAAAACATAAAAAAAGATTTTCTTCCGTTTATTACTAATCAAAGATTACTAAATAATAACGACGTAACATTAGTGATAAATTGAACGTGATCTCAATTCCAATCATGTTATAATGTATTTATAAACCCATACAAATAGTCGACCCAGCGTAGGGCGTTTGATACCGTCGCGCCATCTGTTATCGGTTAGCGGCGATTCATTAATCTACAACACAACGAGAGGGGCGAGTTTGTATAGTCGAGGTATTAAATATATGATGCGGACAAAGTGCTAAAAATATGACTTTAATGCTTATATTTTAAGGCTGTGGATACATATATTAGGCAGTTGGTCCGCGTTTATCCTTGACTGTACAAAAATTTAAATAAATTCTGGTTTCTTGCTTGCCTAACCTTTAAGTATAAAAACTGTAAATATGAATCATACTAGTAATAGTTATGCTATAAGGTTTCGAGGAAAACCTCGAATTCAACACAAAACATTCAATTCATAAACATTTCTTTTATAAATTAAATTGTATCACGAAGAAAACTAAGTTTATTATGCACCTTAAATTAAATACCTACGTAACTACGTGTACCGTAACCTAACGTGTCATGGGACTCATGGGTATTTATTTGCCTATGTAAGGTGCACCGGGGTAATATCATTAACTCGTAAAAAAATCATGTTTCACACACGTGCCTTAAGTAACCAGTACAGTGGATACACATGACTAGTAAAATTATAGCTCTTTATTTACATGAACATATTTATATAAGAAACTAAGACTTAAAAGCTAGCTAATGTCTAAAATAGGCCCTTCAGGCATTGTACCAAGGGTACTGGCGACATTTCCTCGCTGTATCGCAATGCTGATACGTTGTGCGAAGAAGTCGCCAGTTCTTCGGGTACTGGCGACATTTCTTCGCTGTATCGCAATGCTGATACGTTGTGCGAAGTCACCAGTTACCTCAACCAGACGCTTCGCGATTTCTGTGAACAACTTGTTCGCGCTGGGACCCCATGGACCTAGAGTTTCTCTAGTTAATTGTTCAAAACGCAAACATAATAATATAACACTAGAGTAAATCTTTGTTAGAATGTCTTATTTATTTATTGATGATAGACAATTAGCCTTTCCAGTGTCAATGTCAGGTTCATATGTCCAAATGCAATAAGGAAACAGTACTGACAGTCTGACACTGACACTGACTCAACAGCGACTCACGCTTCGTATGAAGTCATATGATTCGCTGACGCAGAATACCCTGCGGTAATACCAGTTCTATTGCTGATAAATCGAAACCAAAATTGAATAGAGATTGTGATTATTTATGGGAGAAAACAGAATTGTTTCTAACCTCGAAAAACCTTGAAAATATTTTTGGTACAATGCTCCAAGGGCCTATTTTATATATCTTTTTTATTTACTTGTACAAAATATATAATATAAATAATCCCCAGCTTTCATTTAAAAAAATGATTAACAAATAACTGGCAAAGTGGAAAAAATTGCGTGCCCGTAAAATAGCATCTAATAAGTATATTAGGTATAGGTATATATAGGTTATTAGGTTTAATGATTTTCTGTAATAAGATGTAAAATGAATAAATAACAATTGTATTACAAACTTTAACCTTTTTATTACAACATTTCCAAATTAGTAAATTAAATTGACACAAATCAATGATGGAAATGAACAATTAATGGAATAACATTTCAACTAAACAAACCTAAAATGAAAACTACCTAAATCTCAAACAAAATAAAAAAAATGCTGTCTTCTGTTGTAAAAAAAATATAAAATTTTTAGTACAAAATGTTTGTCTTAGACCATTTTCGTGTAGGACCACGGAATCTCATAGCTGCCCTTACTGACCCGTTATTAAAATACACCCTGTATATTCTGTGGTAATGACGGCAGTATGACCAGACTGATATCAATACTGCTTCCTATGTCATTTGTATGGTAAGTGCAGATCGTAGATTCCTAGAATTTGTTAGTACAAATCTCTAGTGAGACTAATTAAATTTCCTTTAGCTCTGAGAATCGAGACCTTACGCTTTAATTTAAGACATATCGAATTGAGTAAGGGTTGTTACTGAATTTAAATTAGTTTTTTTCGGGAAACTGGAACTATTGTACAACATTGAGAACGAATATCTACCTAATACCTAACAAAGAAAATATAGTTAACGCCGTATGTCATTTATTTGTATTAACAAACTTTTTTCTTGTAAAATGTTATTATACTATTATGCTACTTGCCTTCTAGTCAAATCAGCTTCTTTTTAAGAACTGTCAAAACGAACTTGACCGATTTGCTAATATGAAATTGTGCCGAGTGACGTCACGGTCAATTGATTTTAAAAATAACTTAACTGTCCATGTTTTTTTATAATTATCTGATGGAATTAAAGTATTTTAGTTTAATTATAGGCAAGTTATTGCCTATTCTAAAGTTCAATTTCGCGTGACGACCCGTAGAATAACATTTCACTCGCTGCGCCGCGCCGTGACCTAGTACCGCCATCTATCGGAAAGTAGTGGAACTACAAAATATAACATTCTTCGTTCGCATTCATAAATCATTAATGAACAAATTAGTCATGTAAATGATGAATAGTCAGTCGTTTATTGAATGAGTGTGACGTAATAAAAATTAATAGGTAGGTTTACTTTCCTTCCGCCATACCATAATGTGATCAAAATACATAATATATATGTTTTCTGTGGCGATACAAGCTTAGCAATGCATGCACGCTGAGTCCCGTGTCCCATGATGGCTTTGTGTAATGCATACGGTGCACACAGTTTTATACTTATGCGTCTACTATCTATAATGTTGATGTTTTGTTGTTGATCCGTGTGCGTAGCCGAATACACAAACGCTCACAAAACGCTCACAATAATACTTCTTTCGTAGCTATCTATCTCTATCGCGCTTGCGTATTGGCGCGACAGAGCCAGACTACATTTCTGCAGCGTTTCGGTGGCGTCGCAGAAATGCCATTCGGCTACGTCCCTTGGGGCCCATTTCTCGAAGCTACAAGTTACAACTGGTTGTCAATGTCTAATATGACAAGTTAGAAAGAGACTTCCGCTTGTAACTTTCAGTTTTGAGAAATGGGCACCTGGGGGGTTACCATGAAGTGCTAAAGCCGTTCAGTTTAGGTTGAGAGAAAGGGACGAAGCTATAGCAGTTCCATAGCTCCGTCCCTCTCTCTCAACCTAAACTGAACGGCTTTAGCACTTCATGGTAGCCCCCCTGATCTGATGTTGATGACGTTGCCATAACAAACTGTTAAAACATATAACGGTTAAATATGAACGATTTAATTTCTAACATTTTTTTTTTTTATTCACATGTGTCGACTTTTAAACAACATAAAAAATATAAATTGTAAAACACATTACCAGTGATCGGAAATGGGAGCAAAACTTGAACAAAACCTTAGAGCTGACATCAATTTAAAATAAAACCAAGATTATTATTTTCAGATCAGTGTTAAATTTGATTATATACCTGAATCCAAGAATTCTAATAATACATTACTACAAGGATATTTATATTTTCATGGCTGTAAGTACCTACTCTAAAATGTCCACTTAGCAAGTTTTGTTAAAGTTTTGCTCCCATAGTTCCGATCACTGCAGATTACACGTCTAGGAAATAATTTGCAACGACGGAGGCCTGATTTTCAGAGGACTCTTAGTAGTTAATGCGTAAACCACATTATCCGATCCGATATCGGATGTCGAAAGGATTTCAATGGAAAAAATCCAAGATGGCGCCTCTAATGTATGGGATATCGGTTCTACATCCGGTATCGGATCGGATAATGTGAAAGCGCACTTACAAAAATATAAGACAGGATACCTACGTCAATACTATTTTATCTGTTTCTCTGTTAATTTTTGTTTTAATTAAAAAAGCGACAGTTCAAGTAAACTTTGCTTCACTTTTACAAACCATTGCGATTTAATCTCCAGCCGACTTTCCCAGTAAACGATTCCACTTATACTTATGTAAGCAACCGGTAATATTTGTAACAAGTCGAGCATCTGCTCGGCCTTTGCTAGCGATTATACAAAACTAGCTTTTGCCTGCGGCTTCGCTCGCGTTAGAAAGAGACAAAAGTAGCCTATCTCACTCTCCATCCCTTCAATTATCTCCACTTAAAAAAATCATGTCAATTCGTCGCTCCGTTTTGTACTGAAAGACGGACAAACAAACAGACACACAAACTTTCCCATTTATAATATAAGTATGGAAGTATGGACTAGCCACCATCACAATCGTTTACGCTCAGTAACAGCTCAGCTCGTATCGTGGTTAGCTCTCTCCATCCAACCATTACCACTTCGCCGTCTTTCAGCGAAGAGTACTAAATCGTTGTACGGTACTGGTGGTTACGCTCGTACGGTAAGTAGCCAAATGCACAAACGTTTACCATAATATCGTTATCGTAGCTAGCTATCTCTATCGCACTTCCGACAGCGTTTCGATCGGCGTCTATTAGCGTCAACGATTGCCATTTCGGCCGCTATATACTTATTCAATGCGGAAGAGAGATATCTACAATGCGCTACGAACTGTCAACGATTGTATTCTTGACTACACCACAGATTATTAATAAGTTACTAACGTAAGAGATCCTTCACTTTCCCGCAAAAAGACAAATACCTACGCTTTATTATTTTAATAAGTTAATTTATGTTTAATAAGTTATAAAACAGACCTTAATGTAAAAAACAAGTGGTGAGTTCGGTGAATACTGGCCCACAGTAATACCACAGTATAATAAAGAGTACTATCGTACGTGGTAATATAGTTTATACTAGTACGGGGGTCAGAAATACACTTACTTGGTTTTTACCATTGTAATAGTTACGACAAATAAAAATGTAAGTAGTTTAAGCACTTTTTCTGACACAATAACATATGTTTATTTTATTTAACTAATACTAATAAGTTACTTCGTAAAACTCAGAAGAATAGTAGGTACGTGCCACGCGACTACACAGGCGGGCGCGTGGCGGCCCTGTAGGCCTAGCACATGATGGCCGCGGGAGTATGTCGCCGCGAGATAGACTACCTGTCCTTATGTCATTAATACAATTAGACAAAGACGTGTCATCTATCTCGCGGCGACATACTCCCGCGGCCATCATGTGCTAGGCCTACTGGGCCACTCGTTCATTCGAATGAACGGCTAGCGTGTAGGTACTTAACGCGCGACCGCGAGCGAGTGACGTAGGCCTGACTACACGCCCATGGCATACGCACACATACAAAAAACGGACTACCTGAGTCGCACAAGACCGGATCGGTCATGGGTATTCGTCAATTATGTAAAATGCCTGATGAAATGTATGCAATCAGATGATACTTTAATTTATTTCACTTATGTTCCTATTCTTTTATTTTGCATGTATTTGCACAGTTGCAAAAGAAGTCAGAGACAGGTTTAAACATTTTATCGGAGTAAAAGACTAGCCCCCTTCTTACCATAAACGTTTACTAAAGTTATCAAACGGATAAAGTTCGTTTGTCCCTTTCTATCACACCAATACGTCGGAAAGGGACAAACGAATTTTATGGGCTTGATAACTTTAGTGAACGTTTATGAATAAGGGGGTAGGTACCACTTACGTATTTTCTAATCTTTCATGGTTAAACTTGAGATATGACCGATACTTATTGTTATAATTTAAATTTATAAAACATCTATATGTGTCTTTCAATTGATTACAAGCAAGTTGTTCATAAAACTATGCTTTCTAATTTCTGCTTATACTCAATACTACTAACTCTTTACTTGAACTTGCTTGAACTAGCACAATATAAATCCGTCGACTGACTTAAATAAAACAAATGAAGGAACTGTCATGTATGTTCTATTTTCATTGAATTCTGAAATTAATGAAAATATCTCCACATCAGTATCACATCACACCTCGGATATAATTATACTGGCGATCAAATAAGAGGCGCGTTCCCAGCACACAGTCTAAGCTCGTGTAGGTGAACGCGTACTATGCTTGTATGAGTGAAGTATGACAGGTCGACTGTTCGCGTTTTTGACAGGCGGTAACTGTGAGGTAACCGAGATGGGGTGGGCGGCACTTTCAGCGGGGAGCGAGAGTGGCCATACTGTAAGATAGTACTTGCTCATACTGGCCGTTAAATACATACATACATACATACAATTTGATCTTATTTGTTGTATGTAATTACTTAATTTAAAGAATATTATACTGTGTCAGTATGTTGCAACTGTTGCAAGTGCAGAGATATCTTGCTCATACTGGCCGTTAAATATTTTATTGAAATTAAAACCCTCAATATTTTAATATTGACTTAAAGAGATTTAACTAATACAAGTGAATAGTATGAAAATTTTATTTCTTGGACGAACCGCTTTCGAATACCATTTGATTTTGGAAGAAAACCTAAGAATAGAAGGTAACCCTCGTGAGGTGACGGGTTAAGAATTTCACCACCTCTTCTTCTCCCGTGGGTTTCGAACAAGTCGACTGTGGAATATAGGTTTAGTTGTGGTGTGGGCGATGACACATGCCACTGCCAATATAGAATAGAAATCGTTTATTCGTGGTAAACATTACAAATAGGTAATAATCCATACTAATATTATAAATGGGAAAGTGTGTGTGTCTGTTTGTTTGTCCGTCGTTCACGGCAAAACGGAGCGACCAATTGACGTGATTTTTTAAGTGGAGATAGTTGGAGAGATGGAGAGTGACATAGGCTACTTTTTGTCTCTTTCTACCGCGAGCGAAGCCGCGGGAAAAAGCTAGTAATATAATAATTTTGTTTCGTTCGGCACTGAAACTTGAGCAGTTTCATGTTCTCTGCCTACCCTTTTTGGGATTACAGGCGTGACTTTGTATGTATGTACGTGGTAATTCCTTAATAACTTAACAACCAGCAACCCAAGTTCAAACAAATCACATTCATTTCAACCCTGATACTATCGCACGATCGTATTTACCGATACGGCTCAAACAAGCGTCTCTCTGCAGTAATCTTCGGATCGGCATAAGGGTAGCAGCCCCTTTACTATGCATTGTATTTAACATGGGGTAACTTTTATTGTCGCCCAGTATAACAAGAACCTTAGGATTCCTTTGAAACTCGCGAGCGACATGTCACTTTACACGGGCGGGAAGGGAAGCGGGAGTCTTGGTGTTTTGGTTGTGATAAGTATTGAAGCGATTCGTAAATTAATGGATCGAGAAGTAAATTGATTTTGGTTATTAACGCACAATGCCTAGAGTTATGATTATAGCTGCGAAAAGTCTGGTACTAAGGTGGATTAGTTTGGCTAGGTGTGACTCGTATTTGTAATCATATCATTATTATCATTGAATTTACTTAGCCTAATTATTATCGTAGTTAGGGAGTTAATTAAATTAAATAAAACATTGTTTATTATATATTTTGCAAGAATACGATTTTAATTTCAATACAAAGGAAATATAACAACTATAATTGGTTCGTGAACATAATGAAATATGTAGGTACTAACTATTAAATAGCTCATTCAGTACAATTTTTTCTCGAAAATATTTGACTCTGTCCATATTTTTTTTTACCATAATACTACTTTTGACACTTATTAATAATACGTGCCTAATAGAATAATCAGACACCATCCAATTTGTACTCCCTTTGCTATTTCGTCCATGCAAAAACCATAAACACATTGAAAATGGATTGCAATACGCGAATTGCATACCCAGCTGGTTTAGAACAAGGCGCTTCGTGAAAAGCCTGACGCCTTGACACCAAGTCGATACCCAAACGCCGCGGGTATGCTATGCGGAATCAGATAGTCTTCTCTACTCTGGGTGGCTAGCCGAATGGCACAATCGCTCACGAAACGCTCACGAAACGAAGCGCTAGTAGATATCTATCTCTATCGCGCTTGCGTATTGGCGCGACAGAGCCAGCGGCGTATCGCTTTCGTTTGGCGTCGGAGAAATGCCATTCGGCTACGGGGCCTGTTGTGTTTATCTGTTGAAATAAGATTTTGTGTCATCAGTGTCATCACTCATCATCAATTCATCATAATTTTATCACTACTGAAGTACTAAGCGTGAGCATATGCCTCTCTCCTTGTACGCTAATTATCCCGGTCCTGAGCTAGTCTCATCATGATTTTGTGTATTTACCTCTGCGGACACTAGACTTCTGTACCTAGATGACATTCAATGGTGTCTGACGCAGTGTCCACGAATGCGGACAAAGACCTACGTTTTAACCCTTAAATGCATGACCTTGACAAAGATTCATTCAAATTTGAATTCGCGACAGAGCCAGCGGCGTATCGCTTTCGTTTGGCGTCGGAAAATGCCATTCGATGCACGTATACCACGAATGCGGACAAAGACCTACGTTTAAGATATAAAAGATACCTACGCATGTACTACACGAACATATTAACACAATATGTTTATCCAAACATTTATAAAGACGACATATTCTAACTACACTTCTTCCTTGTGCTTGTGTCGTTCCTATTTTACATTCAGTTCAAAAGACAACATGCTTACTTACAATTATCATAACCCCACTTCCATTACCTCTAGTTACGAAATAAGATCCTACCTGAGACGGGAACCCAACGTAAACGCAGATACGACCGAAAGAACAAAGAACTAAACCTGTAACAGATGTAAAGGCACATGCGGCCTTTTGTGCTGAGAGACAAAGATCCACCCGCAGTCCCTTGAGAAATTCGAACTTCGATTGCGGATGTGTTTGGCCGAAAATATATACGAATTAACTGTTACTTTGTTGCAGCCCGTGTAATATGAGATTAGTTATGTTATTTAATTAGTTAGATAAGCTACGGTTTAAAATAGGTCATTTACGTTTTTAAATGAGAAGACGCGAGATATTTTATAAAACATTGTGTGTACCGTCAACCAATTGGAACCCTAGGCCACCTAGGCCACTCTACAACCATGTCAAAATGACAAGCAGTAAGAGATTCCTTACAATCAATATGACATAGTTCTACAGTGGCCTAGGCGATCAAATCCGTTCCTAATCTAAGGTTGGTGACGCGTACCATGCTACTGAGTGACATATGACACTGTTCGTGTTTTTGACAGGCGGTAAGTAAATAAGTAGTGTAGTGGTCAAAATATGTGGTTCAAATATAGTTTCTGCTATACAATAGCGAAAGCAAGTGAATGATGAAATGACGGATGATAGGGAGGTATGGAGGCGGAAGACATGCTGCGCCGACCCCAAATGAATGGGACAAGGGCAGGCGAATGATGATATACAAAAGCAGAGAGCAGTTCGAGCACAAATCATTCTCTAAAGTTGCAAAAATTATTTGCCCAAAAATTCGGTCTGGATGAATCAATAATAAGACACGGTAGGTATCTAGACATCACGAGTAACTTTAACTTTTTTACAAGCGACAGTGACACCAGCTATATATTTGTGAATATTTTCCCAAAAATATGAAGCGTATGAAGTGTATTCGTCAGGTGAAATAAATCTAGTTGGTTGGCAACTTGGAAAATTTTTGCTTGGAAATTCTCCGTCGCATCTGTACAAATATTTCGTTGTTTTATAAATTACCAGTGTTCACCGGTTTTCTTTAGTTTCAGCCATACCGTACATTCGACAGAACATGATACTTACTATTTAACTAAGTATAACCACAGAGTACATAATACTACAAGTATAGAAGGCTCACTCCTTTGATATTCACAAAATGCCGCCATTCTAAATTCATAACTACATTAACAAAAGGACCGCACTCGAGCAGCCGACATTGAATTCTATGGCGCTGCGCGAAGGTCGTCACCACTGAATGGACCGCGAACTCGCCATATAATACCGGGACATACAAAACCCATACAAAAAGCGTACCCCTGAAGTTTAGTGTATGGACCTTTTAGGCTTAAAACTAGATAGCGCTGTTGCGGCCTGGCAGTGACCAAAATCATATTTTCCCCAAATATTTTTGCGTTTTATTTTTATAACAACAAATGACATGGTTCTTTATAATATCATGATATCACGTCCATACACATTTTGAAAAAAATAAATTTGTAGGCATCATCAGTGTAAGTAGTTATGATAGTATTTAATAGGTGGCGCTAAAAAATCGAGGTATGATTCTTAGTATGAAGTATGTAAATCCTATATAAATAATCCGTTATAAACATTGAATACTATTAAACAAACACCCTTCTTCACAAGTAGAGCAAAATTGTTAAAATATAAGCACCGCGAAGGGTCACCCAGCATTGTGCCACAAAGTGAGGCAACACCGGTACAAATAAAGTAAAACATCGCGGTTGCAAAACTGCTCCGCCGTATAACGGAGATTCTAAACCGCTTTCTCTATTAAAGCAGAACTAATAACCTTTCAACATAACATATCAAACAATTAAAGACCCACGCCGAACAATAAAGATTTCACGTAAAAAAGTACAGTCGTCATTAGATTGGGAGCGCCAAAGGTGCCCAAAAATGTCAGGCCACACATTCTAAAGCTGCATTTTCACTGAGTGTTCTGAATAGTTGACAACACGCAGATAAAAACACTTGACTTCCATACCTTTATCGGTGCACAAACGAACGAATTCTCGCTCAGAACTGTTCAGAACACTAAGTGAAAACGCATCTTTGATGATAGAGGCATGCTCAGATGCACCTTGGCCGTTCAGATATATTTGATGGTGACTGTACCGATAGTACCGATACGCACAACGCGTACGTGATTGTATGTATGTAAATGTACATAAGACAACAAGTTAGGAGGTTAGGGTTAGGTCACACCTCGGAAACTGCCAATAAATATATATGAAAGAGGCGCATTCCTAGCACACAGTCTAAGCTCGTGTAGGTGAACGCGTACCATGCTTGTATAAGTGAGATAAGACAGGTCGACTGTTCGCGTTTTTGACAGGCGGTAACTGTCAGGTAACCGAGAGGGCGGCACTTTCAGCAGGGAGCGGGAGTGGCCATACTATACGATAGTACTCTTTATTATACTGTGGTTAGGTTGAATGTTTGATAGAACGTAATGAAATGAATATCTACAATTTGTTACTCGTAAAATTATAATCACATCATCACACGATGGCACGTACATATGAAGTTTAAACGATTTTGGACTTATTTTTAGTGAGCCAAACGAGCTGCTGATTCACCTGACGGTAAGCGATTATCGAAGTCCATGGATATCTTCCTGCATACCTGAGGAGGTAGTAACTGCTTGGAAATAGGAAATAGTTATTTGTTATACAAGGGGGCAAAGTTGTATAACGCCGAGTGTGGAATTGAAAAACGAGCAAGTGAAAGGATTGTATAGTTGAACCACGAGCGAAGCGAGTGGTTCGAGAATAGAATCCTGAACTTGCGAGTTTTTAGGGTTCCGTAGTAAACTAGGTACCCTTATAGTTTCGCCATGTCTGTCTGTCCGTCTGTCCGTCCGTCCGTCCGTCCGTCCGTCCGTCCGTCCAGATATACAGATATACAGATATACAAAATTTATTGGTAAGGACTTGTAATCATAAATTTCAATCTGGGCAACCGAGCTTCGCTCGGTTCTGTTTCGTATCCTTGACATGTGTGGCCATCTAGTTCAAAAATGAATAGTACCTACATCGAGCGAAAGAATTCTCAGCCTTAACAACACAACTACTCCACACGAGATGGCGTGCATTTCGCCACAAAAACTCAAATAGTGTATTTTCTATTCGTTTTAGCCTTGACCTGTGTCGCCATCTAGTGTTTGCAATAAATAGTACTTACATCGACCGAAAGAATTCTGTCTTAACAGTACAACTACTGCACACGAGATGGCGCGCGAAGAAGAACGCATGAAAACTCGAAAATTGGCGTTTTCCGGGACCTAAGGATAAGTTAGACCGATTTTTCACCCCCAAAAACCCCCACATAACAAATTTCTGCGAAATCGTTAGAGCGGTTTCCGAGATCGTCAGTGTAAATAAATATATATATAAATAAATAAATAAATAAATATACAAGAATTGCTCGTTTAAAAGTATAAGATTAAAACAATAAAGATTATTATTAACAACAATAAGTTAGGTAATAAGTTAGGATTATGGATCAATGATCATTTTTCATAGACAATATAAATTCGTCAATTGAATAAAATGCCTTTTCGATAAGTAACGATTTAAGCTTTTTGTTAAAAATTGTGTCATTTTTTGATTTCTTTATGTTAGTCGGTATTAAGTTATAAAGTGTTGGTCCCATGACTTTGGCTCCCCACAGACAGTCTTAAAAATTCATAATCTTAAAAAAAACTTGTATGCAATCTGACAGTTCAAACTGACACTGACAAGACACTGACAGATCTGAACTGTCAGATTGCATACAAGTTTTTTTTAAGATTATGAATTTTTAAGACTGTCTGTGGGGAGCCTTTGAGTGACTTAATATCCGCGTATAATATCAGTAACCGTTAGCACTAGAAAGCTGAAATTTGGTACCAATATGTATATCTATCACGCCAACAAAGTGCAAAAATAAAAAAATGTAAAAATAAAAATGTTTTATTAGGGTACCCCCCCTACATGTAAAGTGGGGGGCTGATTTATTTTTCATTCTAACCCCAATTGTGATATATTGTTGGATAGGTATTTAAAAATGAATAAGGGTTTACTCAGATCGTTTTTTGATAATATTAATATTTTCGGAAATAATCGCTCCTAAAGGAAAAAAAGTGCGTCCCCCCCCCCTCTAACTTTTGAACCATATGTTTAAAAAATATGAAAAAATCACAAAAGTAGAACTTTATAAAGACTTTCTAGGAAAATTGTTTTGAACTTGATAGGTTCAGTAGTTTTTGAGAAAAATACGGAGAACTACGGAACCCTACACTGAGCGTGGCCCGACACGCTCTTGGCCGGTTTTTTTAATACACGAGAAGTAAAATACATTTGCACCCGAGTGTAACACAAAACTTTTCCCCTCACTGTAGCGAGGAAACTACAACGCAAAAAATGCGTTTATCACTGCTTCCAGTAGTTCCACAGGTGGTAAATCATCTTTATTACTAGATTCACCTACTTTTATCAATTTTAAAACAGTTAATTTGACTTTATTCAAGGTCACATTACTTTACCCACTAGAGTGGATAAAATGCGTTTTTACCCGCTGGTATTAAAGGAACACGTGTTTCCGAGCTAGTGAGGGGAAAACGATATTTTCTTACGATAAAAACAAATTGTATCCTACCGAACTTGGAGCTCGATTACACCATTACAATGTAAGTGTGACGAGATGAGATGTAGGTACCGTGTGGTACCGTCAGTAGACAGTAACCCATGTCATCGTCAAAATCAACGTCGTATCGTAATCAGATTTTAATATCTGAACACGGCTCTATTAGCAAAGCGGTTAGGTGCGTGTTTACCTATTATTGAGCACCCCGACTGCTTTGATATATCTGGTCCCGTATAGCCGAATGGTATATCTGCGTAATGAAATGCGTTTTTACCCGCTGGTATTAAAGGACAAAACACGTGTTTCCTAGCTAGTGAGGGGAAAAAACACTTAGGTACCTACGGACAGCGTCGTTATCATTGAGGTTTCGTAATTTGTACAATAGTTTGAAGCTGTGACGCAAAGGGTCGCCTGGCGTTAACTTGCTTACTTCCAGGCTGTTCTTGAATACTGAATTGCCCCTGGGTATACCATGCGATACATTGGGGTGACTTTGAACATTTTACTTATTATTCTTACTAAAACAGGCGAAATCCTCATTGCAGCGTTCGTCGGTATGTAGGTAAATTAGCACAAACGGAACCATAAAAACGTCTAAAACAAACTTCGTCAAAAAATATAGTCTATTCTCCTACAGGTAGATGCTACTGTAGACGATGATAGATCAGAGTCTTGTCAAAGATTCTAGAAAAAATCTTGGTTTTTTGCATAATAATATGGTTCAATAGATTAGTTCGTTTATTTATTTTAAATACCTTCTCTGGTACCGCACAGCTATCCTAAAAATGATCTTTGAGTTAAAAGATCAGTTCGGTAGTTTGGCAATTTAGCTCAAAATCTAAAATATGAAAATTGCGTCTGAAATATGCAATTTCGAAATGTTTGTTTGTTTGTTTATATTCGTTACAAAATTAATCCAATCATAATCCACAGGATTAATTGTAATATATAACTTTAAAGAGAACAGGAAAGGTTCTCAGAGTTTAACATAGATAGGCTATTGAGAACGTTATCGCTACCAACACACTTAATTCTTCCCTAGTCCCTCATTATTTTTAAACAAACAAGATGGCCGCCACATGGGACGAGTATGAGACGAACGCGACGCGACGATCAGCCATTCATCTCAGAGAATGTAAAGTAGAGGATTATTGTAAAACTAAACGTAGCCACGGTACAGTGGGCTGCAAAAGTACATAGCGAATTTATCAATGAATACATATTATCGCAGCTCACTGTACATTTACTGCCATCTCTCGATCTTGTCTTGACTCAGGATCAAAACTTTTAGTACCTACCTCAGTTTTCAGAATTTGATGTATTTCCTTGACTTATAGACCGATGTTAAATTCTTAGTGTCACTATCTGACCCAGTGGGAATAAGCCAAAAATGTGGTACCTATTTATTTAAACGACGATGTTTTTTCTTAATGATTCCAACGTACTATTTTTTAATTCATAGACTTTCTTTGTCTTAAAAAATTGTATAAATATATTTTTAAGCATGTGAAGCAAACACAACGATCTCATAGCCATTCATATAGGAAAGTGGCATTACGTCGCGTCGCCGTGACACGACAGAGTGGAATTTGCCCATACGTTTAACTGATACCGACTTCGATATCCAGTATAAGTGTGATCGACTTCCACAAATTTTCCAAGGAGCTTAGAGCTCAACATAAACTGGACATTTTGAGATGTCGACCAGCATGAGTTTATGAAGATTGGCAATACACGGCACAGTTCCGTGCCCATTAGCAATTCGCCATGGGCCTTACAAATTATATAAAAGGACAATCCTATATACAATTAGGACGTACGTTTTTGGAGTTGGTTGTAAAGTGTAATTAATACTTGAATTAAAATTACATGTGAGTATGGCAGGGTATTTAGGCTAGTTTAAGTCATCATTGGAATTTTATGGGTTCCAGCGTCAATGTCACTGTTAAATGTTTTATGGACTCGTGATACAAGGCCTCAAGGCCAACTCATATTATTTGGATATTTTGCAAAAAGTGTGAATAGAAAATACCTATTAGAAATACTCCGAATAGTGCAGCAGCTCTAAAATTGAATATGAAAATAGAATTGAATGATAAATGACATAATAACTCTGAATCTGAATCTGAAAACTGCTTCCTAGTTTTTAATACAGCGACAAAAAGTGATGTGGAATAAGGTATATTTGGTATGGAAACATTTATTAGTCCAGTTTATTTATTACGTAAAAGTAGTTTTCTGTATAATAGTGATTTGTTTTACAAGGGGGCAAAGGTGTTGTTTAACCGCACGTGCCAATATTGAAGCCCGAGCAAGCGAAAGATTCCAATATTGAACCGAGACCGAGGTACCTAAATGCTGCGTGATAAATTAATATCGTAACATACTCACTAACGAAGATCCGCAAAAAGTATAACATGTGTTAGATTATGTTGAAAGTAATCGAAAAATTGTTTTTAAGTAGGTACTCGATTTTTTATATATTATTACGAGTTTACATTTTGTAACTAGTGTAGACGCTGTCATGTGTCAAAAAGAGGAACTTACAGCTCCGGGACAATAATCTGCGAGCCCCTTTAGAGAATGGTACTTGTATATTTTTGACGCATAGTCCGAACCGTTATTTTTGCATATCTACACAATTGTACATGGCTATACATATCTATCTGTGCGGTGAGAAGGCGTGTTCCTAGACTTGATAGTAGACTATGCATGTGAAAGAAGTTAAAGAACACAACTTTTACATATCTAGGTTACCATACGTCAGGTTTTCCCCGGACTAAATAATAATAGCTCTTTTCTAAACTAAGGAAATAAGTAAGAAGTAAAAAATAATACTACTTTCTTATACTTTAATAAGCAGGTATGTATTTTTGAAAAAACATATTGCTAAATAGCGGTACTTATGACTTTTTACAGTTTTTATATTGAGGTACAACCAAAGGAAGGCAGGTAGGTTGTATAAGGTAAAAAGGTTAAGAGCACCCACTTGATATTTTATTTGATACTTTTTCATGCCAAGCAAGGAA
Source organism: Leguminivora glycinivorella (assembly GCF_023078275.1). Lineage (NCBI taxonomy): Eukaryota > Metazoa > Arthropoda > Insecta > Lepidoptera > Tortricidae > Leguminivora > Leguminivora glycinivorella. The sequence continues at coordinate 14,116,489 of NC_062987.1, read as the reverse complement.
GTAGGAACGTAAATTGTAAGGTAAAGACATCGATAGATATATATAGTACATTACATCAGAGGCCGGGAAAATGAGGATTTCCGGCCAAGTGGGTATATACGGCCGAGCGAGCGTGCGAGCGAGGCCGGATAGGGATACGTGGCCGGGAATCCGTTTTCACGCCGAGGCATGTATAGAGCTTTTCTCAAACATACAATGAAATAAAAAAAAATGCTCTAAACGACAATATTTTATAAAAAAAAGTTACTTTGCAGGCCTAGGCCTAAAAAATAATATGAAATCCCTTTACAGTCCTCTCGAGTTGTTGCGCCCAAAAAGCGATACTTCCCAGCCCATTTTAAGGAACGTAAAGACAATATTTCATTGCAGGTTTGAGAAAAGAATATTTGTAGCTACTAACATTTCTTTTCGGTCTAGGGTATCCATACTATCCATACTAATCCATACTGATATTATTATAAATGGGAAAGTGTGTGGGTATGTTTGTTTGTCCGTCTCTCACGGCAAAACGGAGCGACGAATTGACGTGATTTTTTAAGTGGAGATATTTGAAGCGATGGAGAGTGCCATAGGCTACTTTTTGTCTCTTTCTAACGCGAGCGAAGCCGCGGGAAAAGCTAATGTTATAAATGGGAAAGTGTGTGTGTCTGTTTGTTTGTCCGTCTTTTAAGGCAAAACGGAGCGACGAATTGACGTGATTTTTTAAGTGGATATAGTTGAAGGGATGGTAGGTAAGTGCCTGTGTGGTGACGGGTTAAGAATTTCACCGCCCCCTTTCTTCCCGTGGGTGTCGTAGAAGGCGACTGTGGGATATGGGTTAAATTGTGGCGTAGGCGAGAGGCTGGCAACCTGTCACTGCAATGTCACAGTTTCGTTTTCTTTCAACCCCTTATTTGCCAAGAGTGGCACTGAAGCTTTAGTAGTTTCATTTGCTCTGCCTACCCCTTTATGGGATACAGGCGTGATTGTATGTATGTATGTATGGTAAGTGACATAGGCTACTTTTGTTTTTTCTAACGCGAGCGAAGCCGCGGGCAAATGCTAGTATTATATAAATAAGAAAGGTCCTTTAATAATTAATTATTTAAGCCATCGGGTATTAAATCCTAGCTGCTAGCCTAACATGTTTCTCCTACGTAAGTACCTACTCTCGATAGAAATAAAAACGGATAACATAGTGTACCTTATTTTTTTTTACAAGATGGCCCGTTTTCTTTGTTCTCGAGTGTACGCACGTTCAGTCACGTACACGCTCCACTCTTCTTGTCTTTCCCTAGACATATCGTCACTACTTTTAAAAAAACTTGTATCTTCGTCTGTCAATGAAAAGAAAATTGTAGTAAGTATGTATGGAATGCATATAGACTTACTGCGTTTTAACTTTGAGGAACAGCGTGAGATACGAGATTTTTTAAAAGTAGTGACGATATGTTTTTTTGCTATTACTAATAAAATCGTATACAATATTAGTATATATAGAAAATCCATACTTCCACATACCAACTATCCATACTAATACATATTAACAATGGGAACGTGTGTGTGTCTGTTTTTTTGTCCGTTTTCACGTCAAAACAGAGCGACAAATTGACGTTATTTTTTAAACGAAGATAGTTGAAAGGATGGAGAGTGACATAGGCTACTTTTTTGTCTCATTCTAACTTGCGCATTCCGCATTTTAGAATTTAACGCGACTGAAGCCGCGGGCAAACGCTAGTTGACAATATTAGTGTAGAAAATTACCTATCCATACTAATATTATAAACGAAAAAGTGTGTGTCTGTTTGTTTGTCCGTCTTTCACGGCAAAACGGAGCGACGAGTTGACGTGATTTTTTAAGTGGAGATAGTTCAGGGATGGAGAGTGACGTAGGCTACCTTTTGTCTCTTTATAACGCGAAGCCGCGGGCAAAAGCTATTGTCCCGGATCTGTAAGTTTACATTTTTGACACATTTGTTTTGAAGTATGTCGCGATGTGGCTAAGATGTATCGTTTGCCAAATCTAATGATTAATTTCGAATTGATTGAATCGATAAGGCCCTATGTACAAGGAGGCGCTTAAACAAATATACGATTTCTATCAACTTACTGAAATGTCATTTCAATCGAAATGACAGACTGCCACAGCACTAGTTTAAAAATAAAAATGAATGATAAATGACATGATAAGTAAATCCTGCGTGATAAATTAATATCGTAAAATACTCACTAACGAAGATCCGCAAAAATGTAACATGTGCTAGATTATGTTTAAAGTAAGCGAAACATTGTTTTTAAGTACTTGATTTTTTTAAATATTATTACAGGATTTTATTTAAAAGTTCATTAGGTTGCGCGAGTTTGCGTATTGTGGACGCTGTCATGTGTCAAAAAGAGGTTCTTAGAAATCTGGGACTATAGTATTCTTATACATCGACATCTATCGATGTCTTTACCTTTACACTTTGTAACGCCCCACTTCCCTAAAATGGGGGGTGGAAGTTTGTATGGAGCATTCCGGATTTTTTTTTTTAATTTAACGCGAGCGAAGTTGCGGGCAAAAGCTAAGCTAGTATCCAATATATTCAGTCAATAACTCCGTGTATGAAAATATCTACGCAGTTTCTATGTTTTTGGGCTACACCACAGACACCTGTTTTTGTTTAGACATCAAAGTAAAAATACGTATGGAGCTGTTTACAGACCAAATGACGCATAATTACGTCTACGTCTCAAGAATGCTTTATTACGACAGCATTTACGACCGAAACGTCACAAGCTCAAACAAAATCACGATTTACGTAACAGGTACCTGTTAAATATTAAAATTTTACTTATTAAAGAAAATTTGTTACCAAACACGGAATATTACGAACTCACTGTAAGTAGTTAGGAGTAGTTAGTTCCCCAACTTCGCTAAAACAGTTATTAACAGGCAATTATTAAAATCTAATTAAGTTTATGATGCTATGAAACCGGTTAACATCTGCTGCTATTGGTGGCGCCATCTAGTTTTGATGCACCAAATTAAATATGGTCAGTAGGAAGTTCGAATACTTCTAAGGTAGGTCTTGGTTCAGCAAGAGTTCAGTTAATTCCACCTAGTCCCAATAGATGTCTCTTATACGTTCGAATTAAAATTTCTGGTAAGTAACAATAGGTGGGTACTTAGGTAGGGATAGCGCTTATCAATAGATGTCGCGAAGCTGCGCCTATTTTTCTAAAGGAATGGCAAGTATTGATTTTTCAGCGACATCTATGGGGTTTTCAAGAAACTACCGTATTTAGCACTTTCGTAGCTTAATTTTACAATAATAACATTATACTCATCTATGATAGCAAGCAGTTTATTCATCTCGTCAGCCCTGCACTAGATGGCGGTATCAAAGGGGTTGAAAATAAAAGGTAGTAAGATTGTGCAAACAAAGACTTTACAAATTGTAGTACCTACCTACATCCACTAGATTGAGTGTCATTATAAAGTAAATAAATAAAACAACATCGACACTTTTCATTGACTTCACCTTTTCCAATTGTTTTTTTTTGGCCATTTTTTTCAAAGTTGTCCACCCCACTTTTTTTTGGATTTGGAATTGTTTATGTGGTTTCCAGTGTTTCCACTCAGAATCGCGAGCTTTTTAAATCCTAATAGGATAAAAAAAGTGTCCCAAGGTTTTTTCCTATTCCGTTACCTACCATTTTTTCATACATTTTGTATGGCGGTAACGGAATGGAAGGTTTGTAAAATGTATGCAAATCTTGGGACAATTTTTTTCTCCTATCAGGATCGAAAGACCTCGCGATTCTGAGTATGATTCGCGTAAAAAAATACCCATGTTACAAAAAAAGTGGGGTGGACAACTTTGAAAAAAAATGGCCCACCTACGTCAAATTAAACAAAAGCGGTCAAATAAAATTATTTTCACCACACCAACTGGTAAAGGCTTTCTTTGCTATTCGAAAACAGATAGCAAAATTGCATTTTATCCACAAGGGGGCAAAGTAATTTCCAAGGATCGGACAAACGCCCGTCATTTCGAAAATGTAACCCTGTTCCGTACAGCAGAGACTTCCTTATGTTAATAAAAATTAACTCCGAGGCACAATCATATTGGGAGAACAATATACCAATGTCAACGATTACATATGCCCCTATGACGTCCGTAGACTGTGAACGGACTTTTTCTACGCATAAATGGGTCCTAAATTCATGTCGTTATAGGCTCACACCTGAAAATTCAGAAAAAATTTTGGTCATTCTATTTTATTGGCGAAAGTAATTTCCGTAATAATAATCTTTAACTAATTTGTCACTGGATATAAATTATATGGTCCAATAAATTTATAAAACACTTACAATTTTTTTATTAACATAAGGAAGTCTCTGCTGTACGGAACAGGGTTACATTTTCGAAATGAGGGACGTTTGTCCGATCCTTGGTAATTTCATACAAATTTTGACTCGATGTCTTAATCTGGTTGCTAGATTTTACCTATAAATCATAAATAATTTATTTAATATTTTGAATCATAAATATTGAATAAATTGGTGGATTTCATTTATTTTGATGTTTTATAGTCAGTATTTTGTTCGTGTTGGTGTGGTGAAAAATTTTGTGTTTCACTCTGTGGCAAAGTTTGTTTAACCTTCGTGCTTTGAAACCCTCGCTACGCTCGCGGTTCAATATTAGAATCTTTCGCTTGCTCGGGTATCAATATTGGCACGTGCGGTTAAACAACTACTTTGCCCCCTTGTAAAACAAATAACTATTGTGAAAATGAAAAAAATGAAAATGAAATATTTATTTTTGAAGTAGGCATATTACATATTATTGTCTTTTCTATTGAACTCTTCCCTTCGTTAATTCAGGCAGGCAAGTATGGTCGCGCCATAAATGATAAAACATCTGGCTGTCCCTATCGCACTTAGCACTTACAAATAGTGCGATGTTTTATCAGTTATCGCGCGACCATGCTTGCCTGCCAGATGAACTGACAAATAAAAAAAAAATGTTTCATAGCGTCTATCGCCAATAACAACACCAATTTTTAAATTTCTATTTATTGATTCAATTTGAACTTCGAACTCACAATAAAATGCAGCACAGTAAACACAAAAATCATCAAACCATTTATTATAATGTACTTATTTAAAATACATGAAAGTGACAAGGAAAGGTACAGAAACCGGGTTCTCTACGAACATCAAATATTGACGAACCACGAATATACAATACTTGTTCAATTTAAAACACCTGATTTACATGTGACAGTTGGATTTTGAGCAAAAACTTTCCAATAAAAAAATATGTGGTCGACTTGTAAGTTCCAGTTTATTAAAAATACACAGCGATCGATGCGGGATTAACTTACGTTTTAAACAGTGAGTAACTTATGTAAATGCGGTAAGACAAGCCGCGGGCGCTTTGCCTACTCGCCGCGCGTGGCGCTGCGGTCGCACACTCGGCCACTCGCTACTCGGCCGTCCTGCTGTGTGCTAGTCCTCGCGCCTCGAGTAGCGCCGTGGCGCTTCTGATATGACTTCCTTATGTAGTAACGCCACTACGCCCGAAACGAATAGAAATAGTGTATATAAATTAGCTTATGTAACAAATAAGCTTAAATGTATATAATACTGAGGCAGAATTACATCTTAACTACGGCGTAACATTAAGTGTGGTACGTGGGATTAGACACGAGCGCGAGCCCTTACTTTAAACGGACGAATGCGATATATAATTATATTTTGCTTTATATCTATGTATCTGACGCTAAAACATCTATAATAATGTATTACTTTTTGTACATCTACTTATATAATAACCGTACATACACTTACTAAGCTTATTTGCTTCGCGACCGAGTACCCAAAGTGTGTACACAACCGTAGCCGAAAAATTGCCGAATTATTCTAGACGCCTCTATGTTGTTGACTAGATAAACGAAGCTTCAATTTATGATTTCGCAAAATTGTTACAACAATCAAAATTTTCGAGCGGATTATAGGTCCGCCGATATAAACACACGTTGAGTACAGGGCGCTCAAGAACTGTGAGTATTGTCCCGCGGGCGAGCGGGAAGGAGAGAGCGGAGACTCGGCGAGTCAGAGGGAGACGACAGGAGAGGACTAGAAGAGACACGGTGACTAGAAGGAGACTAGACTAGAGAGTGCGCTCGCCCGCGCCGGCTTGGCCGCCCGTCCCTTCGCTAAGTACACATTAATTATTAAAATATATCTTCGCACTTTATTACATAAAATTCACGTTATGTTCTACCTACGTTAAAAAAGTAAAGGAAAGCGGGCTTTAAGAGTAAGTAATTTAGGTTCGAATTTGTACGCGGAGCCTATTTACACAGCGTACCATGGACGTTTGTTCCACTGACCCCGGTGACAATATTCAATGGGAAAAAGACATTATTACTAAATTAATATTACGTGAAACAGGAAAAAATGAGATCAATCATGAAATCTATTAAGTGATAGAAGTCTTAGAAATACAAAAGAAGATCTAAAGTAAACTACTCATTGGACACTGTCGCCGAGGCTGCGGCCTCGAAAACTTAAATTTAAAACTCCACTACAAGGTGACACTTATGAGTATCTAGGACACTAGACAAAAACTTAGTCTAACCTTATGAAATAATAATAAATATTTTGGTGCCAAAAAAATATCAACAAATATCAAACGATACTCGATAATATCCTGTATAATGCGAGTAACCGCAAACCCAATAATGTCCACTAATCACACAAGCTTTTGCAATATTAACTCAAGTAACTAAATAATAAAGCTGGTATTGATAAAATCCTACATCTCTCAAGTGAAAATCTCTTGTAAAATGAACCCTACTGTGTTAAAGTTTACTTTACAAAAGCCGTCTCGCGATAGATGAACCTCCCACCGGGCGTAAAGTACTAAGGGACACACACATTCATTCCATAAATAATTAAAGGGCAAAGATTTAGAAGTGAAGGGTGAAAGACCCTGTATAGGGATAACTAGCACACGCCACAACAAATCGAAAAATACGAAACACACGAGACCTTGTATTGAGATATGTACAGGTCTGATCCTTGCAGTGGTAGATACTGCGTTTACAATGCCATATTTAGTTTTCCGACTACTCGATACTAGTCTAAAACAAATGACAAGCTAGACTTGTCGACGTTTGACCGCTCATATCGTGTGATCGTCCGACCGCCTGATGCTAGGCAGAAACAAATGACAATCTAGTAGTAGTCTGACAGATGATATCGAGTGGTCGGATTGTAAACATGGCACGGGCTAACACGTATAAGCTATCCTCGAGACGGTGCGAGCCGGGCGGGAGGAGCGCGAGCAGCTTACTCCTTGACCTCAAAGTACTTGTAGGTGGGGTTCTCGTAGCCGTTGATCTGCATGTTGGCCACGTGCCGCTCCTCGGGGGTCGGGGCCACGGCACCGGTCTGCTCCACCTGCAGGAACATTATCTGTGGTCAATCATGTTGTGCTGGTGTCAGTTTGTACAGATGTGTGCAAGTGAGGGTTATCTAACCGATCGTGATCGTGAGCCATCTGGCTTCCCAAATACCTATTAAACTGTATGCAAATAAACTATAAGTTGCGCCATTGAGTATGTAAGTAGAGTTATAGGTACAATGCATGCATGTGTTATTTTCAACTCCAAATCTTTATGAAAATATAACGTTTAACTTTAGCATAGGCGTGACTATTCAAACGTCTCTCGGTACGATTGTAAGTAGTAGAGGATCAGGGGAAACTGCCGAGGCGTAAGGTGTAAATTTTAGTGAGTAGTTTTGTGGGTAGTGCGGTGTGTAGTGGAGATGGAGACTAACCTGCACGAAGCCCTGCGGGGCTTGCCGGTCGCGGCGGCGCGCCACGGCCAGCGCCACGGCCGCCGCGGCCGCCAGCGCGGCGCCGCCCACGCACAGCGCCGGGTACAGCGCGCCGCTGCCGCCGTTGCCCGAGCTGCGGATCGTGTAGCCCTGAAAACATTTTTTTAATGTTATTATAGTGTATGTAGTCCGATGATCTGTTTAACATCGCAAAGAGACAAAGACCGATCGTTGTGAATATCCCTCGGGGAAGAAATGCAGACGCACGCTGGACAGCAGTCAATTGGACGTCTTTCGGCTGATAACACTATATTTTGTACCCAGGCGACTACCAAAATACAGGTTGTGTTTTCCTACAAACCCAAAAGCCAAATTTTGTAGCTATCTAATATAGCAGCAATCCAAAGGAGGAAAAAAGTTAAGCTTTTCTTCCAAAATACAGGTTCTGTTTGTCTATAATCTGTATTGTGGCAGTAACATCAGATAAAACTAACATTTAAAAGATATACTCACAGGCTGAGAGTGCGACACCTCGTGTTTGAGGGCGTGCGCCTGTGGCGGTGGCGCGTGCTCCTCCGCTTGCTCCAATGCTGCCCGCAGTCCTTCGCCTTCCGTCTGCGAACATCAGAATTGATTTGAGTTACAAAGAATACAAATCTTTGTTCATTATAAAAGTTAAATTGTTTTTTATTTTCATTTTAATAAATGACCGCAAATGCATGCATTTGTTTACAGCGTGCTTTTTAATGGCTCTTGGTTTCATACCTCACTAGTGGATCGTCGGCTTGATGTCTCGCCCACAATGTCGGTCTCGCCAGTCTCGACCTCGGGAACCTCAGTAACCGTACTGGTAATGATTTCCTGAAATACAAATTATCGTGTAAGAATCCATTCTCCACCATGGTCCACTATGTCACTGGGAATTTCAGTTAGCTTTTCAATTTGGCAGGATATTTGATGTGCATTATACCTTAAGGATTATCAATTCAACACAATCCATCACAAAACTATCAAAAATCGTACATTAAATTACACGGTTCACTCTCTTTTCGAGGTCACCAATGTCAAAGTGGCTACACGGATTAGAAATTCAAACCTTTTCGTATTTTTGATAAAACCAACTGGCCACTGTGTTTAATACTAAAGCGCGGAGATAGAAATAGCCAAGCCAATCGCTACGTCAAGTTTGGTACTCCCATCAATTGCCATTACAAACTCGGTATAACCGCTCGTGATCTACTGACGTCGTGGTCTACTCACAGTAGTGGTGGTCTCCTGTGTGTAGGCAGCCCGGGTGGTGAGGTCGTGCACGGACGAGGACGCGGGCGGCGCGGGGGAAGAGGAGAGCGGCGCCTGCGTGCTGGGTGCCAGGGTTGTCTCCTCGGCTTCAGAAGCTTCGCTGGCCTCGTCATCGGTTTCTTCGGTCTCTTTCACGCCGTTGGAGGTCTGGAGAATGGAGTTGGAGGTCGTTAATAAAGTGGCGGATAAATGAAGTCGCACGCGGGTATAGCAAGATCCAAAAGACCCAGAAAACAGCTAAATTATATTGAAGTTGTAGTCCGTTAACACCATAAATTGTGAAGAAGTTGTCCTCATCAGAGGATTTTGTCCTGACCGCTTTTGGGCACGACGATTGCGTGTTCGAGCGTAGCTGTTCCACACGGTGTACAAGTACATGGTAGGTGACTCGCAATTCAGTTCAATTTCGATATCGATGCGATCAAGGAACCTTCGGCGTCGGGGGTTTAGAGATATTAGACCTTTATGGTAACATGAACTCACCCTAGCCCTTTCCTCCTGGATATCTTGTCGCTGGCGTGTGCGCTGGTCTCTTTTAGCGCTCAGCTGTTCCCTGGCGGCTTGCTCCCTCTGAACTTCGGCCTCGATGCGGTCCAGCAGCAGTTCTTCGGCCTCCGGGGTCATTGACATTAGAGATACGGCCATGTCGTCTTTGGATTGCATGGACTGTGGAAAAGAGCAAACAAATACGTGGTGAAGATGATGTGATAGATAAGAGAATAGTCTTTTGTATGCAGACGCCGAAAGTTTTTTTTTTTGCGTTACTCTAAATTCTTACATGGTTTATATTTTGTAAAATGCAACCATTGTGAACAATAAAAGACGAACCTGAACGTAGTCCTCAATAGCAGTGCCAATATTGTTGTACAGATGCGGGCGACGTCGGAGGGATGACAACGCGCGTTGGAGGGCTCGATCAGCGTCCTGAAAGATAATAATAATTTTATTATACTTCAATATTTTAGGTTATTAGGACCAGTATACCATCTTGCTAGTTAAATTATTTGATGCGAAAGATGTCCAATCCAACTACTAAAATGATATTGATTACAACAAGCGAATCATGGAGACAATGTGCGTGGGGCGAAAAGGGTCGACAGAGTCTGAAACACTTCGTTATGCTCCAAAACAGGCATTATCGATGACCATGTGGCCGCATTAGACTGGACATACCATGTACGGTATTTAGTCATCCACAGAGGTGGGCTTAATTACCACGAAGTGGGAGCCACAATGCAAATGCCTGAAAGGTCGTCCCAAGAGGAGATGGCAAGAGGGGCCCATTTCTCAAAACTGGAAGTTACAAGTTATAATACAAGCGGAAGTTTCTTTCCAACTTGTCATATTGGACATTGACTACCACTTGTAAATTGTAACTTGTAACTTCGAGAAATGGGCCCCTGGACGCATTTCTGGACGGATATTACAAATAACGTATAATGGCGATGTACTTGCTGCAATAATGGCGACTGATGTTATAATGCTATCTCTTTCTATAGATTAGATTAGATTAGATTAATTTATTTCTCATTGAAAATGTACATTAAATTTTACATGTCAGAATAAAATAAAATGCATTCACAAAAAGATCGTCATTACACAATATCAAAATAATAATAAATTATAATAATGGTCTAAAATCTAAATCATTCGATGTCAGTAGTAAAATTAAGTATACAGGAAAAAATAAAAAATATAAAAAATATACAACAAAATACCTATCATATATCAAAAGTGACAAATAACTACGAGTATAACTATATTCGGCTAGGACCTCCTAGGTAATTTCAATCAAAGTTACATATATATTTTATTTAAAATGAAAATAAATAATTGTACATATCTTATTCTTTATATTCTTTGACAGAATAAAGCGTTTTGTTCAATAACAATTGCTTTAGTCGGCGCCCAAATACATCATCCGATGTTTCATTTCTGAGAGTGGCGGGTAGACGTTCGTAAAACGACGGGCCTATTACGCGTGGGTTTTTGTCGAGCAACGCAAGGCGCCGCGGCACGGACTGTAATCGGCCGGTCTGGCGCGTTATTCTGCTAGGCATGTTTATGCGTTTAAATGAGTCGATATTTCGGCGTGTGAACATGATAATTTCATATACATAGAGGGAGTAGTGCGTCATCTAAATATATAAAAGAAGAAGCTGACTGACTGACTGACTGACTGACTGACTGACTGACTGACTGACTGACTGACATATCAACGCACAGCCGAAACCGCTGGTCCTAGAGATTTCAAATTTGGCACGTAGGTTCCTTATACAGTGTAGAGGAGCACTAAGAAAGGATTTTCCAAAATTCACCTCCTAAGGGGGTCAAATGGGGGTTCAAAGTTTGTATGGGGAAACAAGATTAGTTTGACTATTTTATTCGAAACTTCACAGGAAGATTCCTTAAGACATATGACTGAATACATGTTTCAGGTTTTTTGAAAATTTAACCCCTAAAAGGGTGAAAAGGGGGTGATAAAGTCAAAAAATCAATATGGGTATCGTTTTTATGGTTTATCGGGTCGCTGATCACGATAAATACAACGTTTTTAAAATCTAACGAGGCGGAAGTGAAATACCTTCTCCCCTGTTTTGGTGCAATGGGGTTTAAATATCAAAAAAATATATAAAAGAAGATATTGACTGACTGACTGACATATCAACGCACAGCCGAAACCGCTGGTCCTAGAGATGTCAAATTTGGCACGTAGGTTCTTTATATAGTGTAGATGAGCACTAAGAAAGAATTTTTCAAAATTCGCCTTCTAAGGGGGTCAAATGGGGGTTCAAAGTTTGTATGGGGAAACAATGTTAGTTTCACTGTTTTATTCGAAACTTCACAGGAGGGATCCTAAAAACATATGACTAAAGACGTGTTTCAGGTTTTTTGAAAATTTAACCCCTAAATGGGTGAAAAGGGGGTGAGTCAAAAAAACAATATGGGTATCGTTTTTATGATTAATCGGGTTGCTGATCACGATAAATACAACGCTTTTAAAATCTAACGAGGTGGAAGTGAAATACCTTCTCCCCTGTTATAGTGCCATGGGGTTTAAATATCAAAAAATATATAAAAGAAGAAACTGACTGACTGACTAACTGACATATCAACACACAGCCGAAACCGCTGGTCCTAGAGATTTCAAATTTGGCACATAGGTTCCTTATATATAGTGTAGATGACTTCTAAGAAAGGATTTTTCAAAATTCGCCTCCTAAGGGGGTCAAATGGGGGTTCAAAGTTTGTATGGGGAAACAATGTTAGTTTCACTGTTTTATTCGAAACTTCACAAGAGGATTCCTAAAGACATATGACTAAATACATGTTTCAGGTTTTTTTTTGAAAATTTTACTCCTAAAGGGGTGCAAAGGGGGTAAAGTCAAAAACACAATATGGGTATCGTTTTCATGGTTTATCGGGTCGCTGATCACGATAAATACAACGATTTTAAAATCTAATGAGGTGGAAAAGAAATTTTCCCCCCTGTTGTTGTGAAACGGGATTAAAATATCTAAAATAGCCATAAGTATAGGTTTAGTTTTTATCTTTACTTCTGGTTCAACAGATTTCAAATTGACACGGAAGTTCCTTAGAGGAGCACTAAGAAAGGATTTTTCAAAGTTCACCTCCTAGCATGATAATTTGACAGGGGCAAGGACAGGTACAGGGACAGGGACAGGGACAGGGACAGGGACAGGGACAGGGACAGGGACAGGGTCAGGGACAGGGACAGGGACAGGGACAGGGAGGGACAGGAACGGGTTAGGGATAGGGATAGGGGTAGGGGTAGGGGGGGTAGGGGTAGGGGTAGGGGTAGGGGTAGGGGTAGGGGTAGGGGTAGGGATAGGGATAGGGATAGGGATAGGGATAGGGATAGGGATAGGGATAGGGATAGGGATAGGGATAGGGATAGGGATAGGGATAGGGATAGGGATAGGGATAGGGATAGGGATAGGGATAGGGATAGGGATAGGGATAGGGATAGGGATAGGGATAGGGATAGGGATAGGGATAGGGATAGGGATAGGGATAGGGATAGGGATAGGGATAGGGATAGGGATAGGGATAGGGATAGGGATAGGGATAGGGATAGGGATAGGGATAGGGATAGGGATAGGGATAGGGATAGGGATAGGGATAGGGATAGGGATAGGGATAGGGATAGGGATAGGGATAGGGATAGGGATAGGGATAGGGATAGGGATAGGGATAGGGATAGGGATAGGGATAGGGATAGGGATAGGGATAGGGATAGGGATAGGGATAGGGATAGGGATAGGGATAGGGATAGGGATAGGGATAGGGATAGGGATAGGGATAGGGATAGGGATAGGGGACGGGGACGGAGATAGGTATAGGGAGAGTAGGGGGTAGGGACGGGACGGGGACGGGGTCGGGGACAAGGATAGAGATAGGCAGTGCAAAATGCAGGTGGCTCAGTGGGAAGGGATTAGTATTTAAGTAGGCATCGGCGAGTATCCTGCATCCGTAATAACTATTACATTCAAAGTGCTGTAAGAAGATCGTTGTTTGCTTGCCTTTTATGTGTTTACGTTTGCAATAAGTATAAGCACAATGGAAAAAATTGTAAGCGATAATGCAAGGAAGTATTTTTTACCCTAGCGACCATAGCGTCGAGATACTGGCTATGTGGGTTGTATGAAGTTTCCCCAGTATAAATATTTATATAGGTAAAATACATACATATTCGTACCTACTACCTACGCTGTGGTCGCTGTGTAACAATTCTACAATCATTGCAAGAATTTCTTTTAAAACAATAGTAATATGTGTAAGGTACAGTCAGCCAAAAAGCGGTGTAAGGTTCTTGGCTGACCGTACAGCAAATAGATCAGTTACAATGGCCCTCCAGTCGACAATTGCCCCGCTTTACCTTAATCGAAATAATCGCGGACAGATGTACCTACAAAAAAACCTACGGATCCAAATGAAAATCTTATTTTTTGTAAACGTTTCAATAAGAATACTTTTATTACGCGGGCGAAGCCGCGGGTAAAAGCTAGTTATATTATATTCTTTGAAGAGCTGTCGACAGGGGTGTCTGGGATGTACACCTGCTAGTACACGTAAGGCTTTTTTCTGTAAGATAAACACCCTGTTTGATTCTGTACAATTTCCGTATAAGATAATACCGTATGCCATGAGTGATTGGAAATATGAGTAATAGATTTGGAGTAGTGACTTTTTTGAAATAATTGGCTTGAGTTTACGCATCGCAAATATAGCACTACTAAGCCTTTCGCATAGCTTATTTATGTGTTCTTTCCATTTTAGTCTTGCGTCAACGGTAAATCCAAGGAATTTGCACGAATCACAGCTTGGAATTTGCGATTTTATTTGTGGAATATTCATTGAAGGACTGGCCGAAAAAAGGATGATATTGGATTTTGTGACGTTGAGGATGAGACCGTTTGCCGAGAACCAGTCATGCAGTTGGTTGCACGTGTTTCCTATTTTTTCCTCGAGCTGCGAATACGTCTGCGCCTTCACTACCACGGTGGTGTCATCAGCGAATAGCACCATCTTACCTTCAGCAACTGAGCAAGGGAGATCGTTTATGAATACCAAAAATAAGGAATTCCCGAGCGCTGAGCCTTGGGGTATGCCTTGTTCTAATATACCTGCATCGGATTTAACATTTTTGCCCTTGATTTTGACCTCGACTGTCTGCCGTCTGTTTTCAACACAGAGAACCTCCTATAGAGTGGCAGTCTTGTATATTTGGTTCGCGATACGAGTCACCAGTGTTTGGGGTGCGAGGAGCGGGCGGGGAATGTGTTAAGCGCGCTGTGATTGGCCGTTTCAAGGACGGCGGGCAGTCGCGCCAGATGAAAAGGGACAGAAGTATGACTGTCCCTCTACTGCCGCGTAAGTGGCCAATGTAAGTTGACCTATGCCGGCTCTGAATAAATTATAAATATGACTTATTTGTGGAATGTAATGCCGTCTGTTTTTAAATTTGAGCTTCTTGTTACCTTTCCACACCATTTCACACTACAGGTGGACATCTTTAAGGCATCAAAATACCCTTTTCCAATTTTTTTGTGCGAAAAACACGCGCTGCTTTCGGGTCTGTTACTTGGTCGATACTGATCGGGCACGGCGAGCGCCCGCGCTTATATCAGTGCAAATACTAGGAAGGCTGGCCACCGCGAGTCGTCTTGTAATAGATGTCTATAGGGGTTGGTCTGTGGTTTTCAAGGAACGATTTGAATAGTTTTCGAGTGTTATTTGCAATTCCATAGTTTTCTAACTTTTCTAACAGTAAGTTATGGTTTATAACGTCAAAGGCTTTGGACAAGTCGCAGAATACACCCGCCGGTTTGTCCTTTTCGTCCAACGCCGTTGCTATGCAGTCATATATTTCGTATGCGGCTGTTGTGGTGGATCTATTTTTCTGTAAGCAAATTGTTTGTCCGTCAGTAGGTCATTTGTCTCTAAGTGATGCATTAAGCTATTTGATATAATAGATTCAATTAATTTAGAAATGTTAGGAACTATAGTGATAGGCCTGTAATGGTCTACAGCAGTTTTGTCACCCTTTCCTTTATAGACAGGACATACTCGAGTGCTTTTCAGTACGTCCGGGTACTCACCGCACGAGAACATAGTGTTTATGAGTTCTACTAGTAGCCCTGCGACGACTGGCCATACACACTCGAGTATGTTTAAGGAAATATCATTGTTTAGATGAAGATCTATTGCGAAGTTCCTACTCAAATTTTAATAGCAATGCAGCGAAGAGGATGATTTGTAGTTCCTTTTTCATATGTACATACTTCTAATTTCAACTGTTCTGTCATATTTTTTCCTGTCAATATTCATTGTCGATATTCATTGTAAAGACCTTTTAATATATCGTTTTTACAAAAATCTGGAGTTTTACGACATAATCCCGTTATTCCCCGGCAACATGGTCCATAAGCAAACCGGATAATAATAAAGGAACCAGGAATTATAGAAGGACCGAGAGGGAACCACCGTAAATTACCATCTCACTGCGGATTCGTTACGGCTGCCGAGCCCTGTGGAGGAATCTTCAGGACATCGGAGAATACGCCAGTGTTGAGTGTGCGAGGAATCTTTATTAGGACCAGCACTCTCAGTTCAGGTATTTTATAGGTAGGGCTTTATGAACTCCAGGTTAGTGAATATTGTTTTATTGTGAATGTTCAAAAGTGCGTAGGTATATCATATTAATTTCTTATTTTATTCAAGGTCTACGCACACCAGCTTCCCAAAATGGCTAATGAAAAAGATTTAATTCGGAAAAGAGGCAGTTAAGAAGGTCAACTGACAGTTTTCTCCAATTATATAGCTAAATTAAAGGAGTCGTCTCTGTCGTCTCTTACTCAAGTCGAAGCCAATCAGCTGCAGCTGCGCACAGGTAAGATAGAATCGTTGTATGAGCTCTACGATAGTGTGCAGACTCAGTTAGAATGTAGCGCTGAAAATATAGACGCATATTTGGCAGACCGCGACGAGTTCTTAACAAATTATTTTTCTGTGCTCGCGCAGGCCCACGAGATGCTCGACAAATTCAATAAAAAACGCGATGAATTTGAATCTTGTAGTAATCGTGAGTCGCGGTGTGGTACAGCAAATAAGAAACTCGTTAAGCTTCCAACTATACAGTTGCCAAAGTTCCAAGGCGCATACGAAGGTTGGCTAGGTTTCAGGGACACCTTTACAAGTTTAATTCACTCGAACGATGACATCGATGACATTAATAAATTTCATTACTTGCGAGCATCGTTGGAAGGCTCTGCGGCCTTAGTCATACAATCTGTCGAGTTTTCTGAGACCAATTACGCAGTAGCATGGACGCTCTTGTGTGAACGGTATGACAATAAAAGATTACTGTTGCAAAATCACGTGTCGGCATTATTTAACACTGAGCCGATCACAAAAGAGTCGTCTGTGCACATTAAACGCCTCATGGATGAAGTTAATAAAAATCTGAGATGCTTAGAGTCACTAGGCGAGCCTGTTAAGCATTGGGATACGCTGTTAATTCACATTATTAGTAAAAAGTTAGATAGTGTGACATTTCGTGAATGGGAAGAACATAAAGGAAGCTTAGATAAAAATAGACCTGTTTCATTTGATAGTTTTATCAATTTTATGCGTAATCGTGCAGACTTAATTGAAACTTTGGAGTTGTCGAGCGCTTCAGGCGCCGGTCAATCGAGTCAGCCGGCTAAAACCGCGTCGAAACATAGGACTTTGCTTTCTACACAAACCGCCAAACAATGTGTTACTTCCATGGCTAAGCCGTGTCCGAAATGTAGTGGTGAACACACTTTAAACAACTGCGCTCAGTTTCTTGCCTTAAGTAATGACGAGCGACTTAAATTGTTGCCGACTTATAAGGTATGTTTCAACTGTTTCCGTGGCGGTCACTATGCCAACCAGTGCAAGAAACCAGGGTGTAAGTTATGTAAGCGGAAACATAACACGCTTATTCATCTCGCAGATCATAGTTTGAATGCAGGATCAAGTTCGTGTGAGCGGTCCGGAGCGCAGGCAGGCACTTCATCGACGCAGGTGGCGTCGGGGGTGGAGCGCGCGCCCATCACTACGTTAGCAGCCAGCATGAGTACAGCATCAGCGTCTCAGTCGTCCGCACCTGAGCAAGACGTCGTGCTACTAGCAACTGCATTGATTAAAGTCTATGATAAAAATAATCGCGAATTTATTGTAAAGGCAGTGCTAGACAATTGCAGCGCAACAAGTCTTATAACTGAGAAGTTGTGTCGTCAGTTAAACATAGATGCTTATCAGGTAGATAAGTCGATTATAGGAGTGAACAAGTTGACGACGCCTGTAGGTAACCTATGCCAAGTACCGATCAAGTCGTTAGATGATACCTACTCTACTCGTCTGCTGTGTTGTGTGCTGCCATCTATAACGGATCCCACACCTTATAATCAGATTGATTCTCAAAACTTGTCGCGTTTGAACATACCGACTGATCTGCGCTTGGCTGATCCTAACTTTCACACCCCATCTGAAATTGATATTTTGATTGGAGGTGAATTATTTTGGGCGTTGTTAGGGTCACACAAAATTGAGTTAGGTGATGAACGAACTGTTCTATGTGAAACTAAATTGGGATACATAGTAGCTGGTCCGTTGATGAGCGGCCATGCGTCAACTTCGTCGCAACCTATTAAATGTCATTTCACTAATGTCATTTCTACTTCTAACGCCAACTTGATAAATGATGAGATTCAAACTCAACTGTCACGGTTTTGGCAGCTTGAAGAGGTCTGTAATAAAGACGCTCATTATTCCCCCGAGGAGAAGGCGTGCGAGAAGCAATTCACCGAAACTGTCACTAGGTTGGAAAATGGCAAATTTTGCGTGCGGTTACCGTTGAAGGAGGATCCTAGCGTCCTAGGAAATTCTTTTAACCGCGCTAAACAGTGCTTCTTGTCACTAGAACGTAGATTTGATTCACGTCCTACTTTTAGAGACATGTATAAAGAGTTTATGGCAGAATACGAGTCACTTGGTCACATGAGTGAGTGCAAAGAGTTTAGATTAGAGCAGAAAGCGTACTACATCAGTCATCATGGGATTTTAAGGGAAAGTACCACTACGAGACTGAGGGCAGTGTTCAATGCTAGTGCTCCTACCAGCTCTGGGGTATCTCTGAATAATATTCAGATGGTAGGGCCCACTGTACAGGACGACCTTTTATCTATATTGCTTCGATTCAGGCAACATAAGTACATTCTTTCAGCGGACGTTGAAAAAATGTATAGGCAAATAGTAGTTCATCCTGATGACAGATACTTACAGCGGATTTTGTGGCGTGATGATCCGTCAAAACCTTTGAAGATCTTCGAGCTGAACACCGTCACATACGGAACTGCCAGTGCTCCTTATTTGGCAACTCGGTGTTTAAAACAGTTGGGTCTTGAGTGTGAAGATGAAGTCGTTCGCGAGATCATCATTCACGACTTTTACGTCGATGATCTGCTCACTGGCGGGGATGATTTGCAAGAGTTGTGTTCGATTAGAAGCAAGGTAACGTCCACTCTAGCATCAGCGGGTATGAATTTAAGAAAATGGAAGTCTAATGAACCCCAACTTATGGCCGACTCTGATACGTCTCAATTAAATTTAAATATTGGCACTGAACCAAGTAAAACCTTGGGACTTAGCTGGCATCCAGGGTCTGATGAATTATGTTTCCCGGTTGGTAAATGTTCACTTGTCGGAAACACTAAACGAGATTTGCTGTCAGCAGTGGCACAAATATTTGACCCTACTGGTATGCTGGCTCCTTGTGTCATTCGCATGAAGATGTTGTTGCAAAGCTTATGGCTACTGAAACTCTCATGGGATCAGAAGTTAACTCCTGACATAATTAAGCTTTGGGAAGATATTGCCCTCGATCTACCTTGTCTCAATGACATTCGCATTTCACGATTAGTTTTATGTGAGTCATATAAGGAAGTTGAATGTCATATATTCACAGATGCATCCGAGCGGGCGTATGGCGCTTGCTTATATTTGAGGAGCATCGATGAGAAAGGGGACGTAGTGGTTAAGCTACTATTAGCTAAGAGTCGCGTGGCCCCAATCAATAAGCCCACGACTATCCCGAGGCTCGAACTTTGTGGTGCGTTAGCCGGAGTTCGATTATATGAAAAGGTAGTTGACTCGCTAAGACTTAGTTTTACAAGTGTCACTTTTTGGACAGATTCCACAATTGTGCTAGGCTGGTTGCGAATGTTACCTAGCAAGTTACAACCCTTTGTTCGCAATCGTGTAGCGGAAATATTAGAAAAGACTGGAAACTCTACATGGCGGCATGTGCCAACACATGACAATCCTGCTGATCACGTTTCTCGTGGGTACCTGCCAGAGTTCTAAAGACTCTGGATATATGGTGGTCAGGTCCTACATTCTTAAAACAGGATAAGACGCAATGGCCGGCAAGTCCGGTAGTAGGGCAGGTGTTACCTGAAACTCGGCCTGAAGTTGTACTTCACGCGAGTGTTACGAATAATCGAGATGTATGCGGTGACGATTTTATTGATTTCTCTCGATTTTCTAATTTATCACAGCTTATTCGAACCGTCGCGTATATTATGCGCTTTGTGAGTTTGTGTAGAAAGCAAAATACTTCAACAGCTTACTTAAATGTTAGGGATTTGAGATCCGCATTAAATATAGTTATTAGGGTCTCTCAAACGGAATCATTTCCAGAATATAATATATTATTGAACAGTCAGTGTCTTCCGAAGAAAAGCCCTTTGCTTAAATTTAACGTATTTTTGGATGACAAGAAAATAATGCGTGTAGGAGGTCGAATCGATAACTCTAACTTTTTATTTGAGAAAAAGCATCCGATTGTGATTCATGCTAAACACCGATTCACGAAATTGTTATTTGAATCTGAACACAAGAGGTTATTGCACGCAGGCCCGCAATTATTATTATCATCTATTAAAGATGAATATTGGCCAATCGGTGGGACTAACTTAGCGAAATCGTGTTTTCAAAAATGTCTTAAATGCGTTCGTATGAAAGGACAGATTGTCGCGCCGTTGATGGGCAACCTGCCAGCGTCACGTCTTGATCCAGGCATGCCATTTAAGACTGTTGGTGTTGATTATGCTGGCCCTCTGACTTCTGCTAGTCGTCAGGGCCGTGGATGTAGGCTTGTAAAGGTGTACATAGCAATTTTCGTATGTTTCACCACCAAAGCAGTGCACCTGGAGTTAGTTGGTGATTTAACCAGTGACTGTTACTTGGCAGCGTTACGTCGTTTTGTGTCTCGTCGTGGTCTGCCATCAGATATTTATTCTGATAACGGCACATCATTTGTGGGCGCATACAACGAGCTATCTAAGTTCTTGAAGGGCAACTGCAATTCATTGGCAGAGACTGCAGCTCACGAAAAGATTAACTTTCATTTTATTCCGGCATATTCACCACATTCAGGAGGCCTTTGGGAAGCCGGTGTGAAGTCTACCAAATTTCATTTAAAAAGAGTGCTGGGAGATTGTAATTTAACGTACGAGCTACTCAACACTGTGCTGGTCCAGATAGAAGGGATCTTGAACTCTCGGCCACTTACTCCCATGTCGTCAGATCCGCAAGACCTGCTGCCGCTCACTCCGGGTCATTTTCTGATTGGGCGTCCCTTAACCTCATTGCCGGTAAAAGACATCAGAGATCATAAATTCAATCACCTCAATCGTTACCAACGTATTGAGCAATTACGGCAGCATTTTTGGAGCAGATGGAATAAAGAATACGTCTCTGAGCTCCAAGTCAGAACAAAATGGCGCACGAACAGTGACGCGCTACAGGTGGATACCATGGTCCTCATCAAGGAGGACAACCTACCACCTTTGAAGTGGAAATTGGGTCGAGTCGTCGCTACACATCCCGGAAGCGACGGAATTGCTAGAGTAGCAGATATAAGGACTGCAGGTGGACTAATACGCAGGTCCTTCAGTAAGCTTTGCCCACTCCCGGTAGCAACAAGCGAGTCTGGTTGAAAGGCTAGCTTTCAACGCCCGGGGGCATGTTTAGATGAAGATCTATTGCGAAGTTCCTACTCAAATTTTAATAGCAATGCAGCGAAGAGGATGATTTGTAGTTCCTTTTTCATATGTACATACTTCTAATTTCAACTGTTCTGTCATATTTTTTCCTGTCAATATTCATTGTCGATATTCATTGTAAAGACCTTTTAATATATCGTTTTTACAAAAATCTGGAGTTTTACGACATAATCCCGTTATTCCCCGGCAACAATCATAGATATCTAGTGTCCGGCGTGTTTTTACCATGGACTTCAGGGTGCGGTTTAAGTCTATAAGTGTGATTTTAGGCAAAATGAAATTCGGTATATTTTTGTTATTTAAATGTTGCCTAACGTGCTTTATAGATTCCAAGTTGTTAATATTTAATTTATACTTTGACGTTACTGTTAGAAAGTGCCTATTTAATTCTTCCGGTATTTTGCTGGATGGCAAGTCGTGTCCATGTTCATCCCTAAGTGAAATAGTGTGTTGTGATGGTTTTGCAGAGGACTCCTCATTCACTATACGCCACATTTCCTTCGATGGGTTTTTGCTATTTAAAATACGATTTTCGAAATATTCTCGGCGGGCAGTCAGCGTTTCTGACTTAATTCGATCCGCTTGGTAGCTGATGCACTCCGCGAGAGTATCATGGTCCGGGTATTGTTGTTTCATTACTGTTAAGTCATTATAGTTGGTAATCAATTTAGAAAGACTTTCTGTGATCCACGGCACATGTGTGTTTTTCTTAATTAAAATATTTTTTATAGGAAAATGAATGTCAATATAGTACGTTAAAATATTAAATAATTTTGCAAATTTATCATTTATACATATCATGTCATCAAATACAAAATTCCAATTATAATTTTCAATGTCAGTATAGAAAGTATTTAATGCTTGGTCAGTAAATAGTCGTTTTTGAACGGATGTGTTAGGCTCAATTATTGTTTGTCGGTGCATTACAGGTAGGGTGCCTGTGCGCTATGGTCGCTGATCGGGGTGTCTAGCGGCCGGGCCTCGACGCCCAGGTAATCGCTCGGCACCAGCCCGCAGTCAGTCGAGCTGTGTGTTGACACACGGGTCGGAAATTCCACACAGTTTTTACACCCGTACGTTTTTAAGATTTCGTCCACCCGCCGCCTCGTTACGTTATCGGTCATAAAATCAACGTTCTGGTCGCCGACTATAATGAAACTTTTATTCTCTTTTATTATCTTATCCAATAATAACTCTAATTTATCTAAGTAAATTTCAAAGTCTCCATTTCCAGTCCGGTACAAAACAATTACTATTAAACCTATTTTGCAAATTTCAATTGCAGTGAACTCGATATGAAATTCGATAGCCAGGCTTTGTAAGTCTTTCCGCTCGCGGTACTCAATATCGGCCCGTGTGTACAGCGCCACGCCGCCATGTTCGATATTCGCACGGCAGTAGCTATTTGCAAGCCGATAACCACATAACCTAACTCGATCGATTTCATATTTTTTACACCATGTCTCACTGCAGGCCAATATATCGGGATTTTCGGAGTTTACTATAGTATGAATTTTTTGAAACGAACGTTTCTAAACAAAGGCATTGTTCCTTTTGTGTTGAGCAAGAGCTTCTGTTTAGGCACGTGCTAAGACAACAAGTTAATTTAAAAAGCAACTGTATCCTGATAATTGTAAGGTTCAAATCTGTGCAGGAGCAAATTTGAGATAGATTGTTTTGGAAATGTGAAGCGATAGACCACACCGGTATAGTTGCAAGTACACAGCGCTTCTAATACTTTGATACTTGGTGGTGGTGGTGTAAGTAATGAAACACGTAGGTATATCACTGTTATTTTTTATTAATGATTTTGTTAACAATCAACAATTGTATATAGCAATATATAAATAATTAATTACATAAATATTAGGTACAAGTCTATAGACATACACATTTTTTTCGTACTGTATTATTTATACTTTGAAATTTAGATTTATTGTATGTAACTAAAGTATTTATTTTATTTGTTTTTACTGTAGTTATTACAATTTAAATTTTTTTATTGATTTTTTTATATTCCTAATTGTTAGACAAACATTCCTAATAATTTAAATTACGGTTTGTTTAGTTATTTATGTTATTTTATATATCAAGACTTGTACCTAATATTTATGTAATTAATTATTTATATATTGCTATATATAATTGTTGATTGTTAACAAAATCATTAATAAAAAATAACAGTGATATACCTACGTGTTTCATTACTTACACCACCACCACCAAGTATCAAAGTATGTATTAGAAGCGCTGTGTACTTGCAACTATACCGGTGTGGTCTATCGCTTCACATTTCCAAAACAATCTATCTCAAATTTGCTACTGCACAGATTTGAACCTTACAATTATCAGGATACAGTTGCTTTTTTATAACAAGTCTAGTAGTGCAGTTTTGCCACGTCTAGTAGTGCAGTTTTGCCACAGATTGACCTGACGTTTTGGTGAATGATTTTAAAATATGAAGATTTTGTTAATGTGGCGGTCGGTCGCCGCTCCTGACAATGTCGTTTTTTGGCTCGATTTTATTAAAGTGCCTGATTGATACACCAGCTGGCCAGTGTTTGTTGCTACGGACTATGCCTACTTTATTCGCCGGTACATCGATTTTGAAGGACGAGTAGTGACCCCTCGTGACCTTCAGCTGTTCGCACCTGTCTACCTGCAGCCTTACCACGATCTTTTTAAAAACGATTCAAACGCAGAGCAGTTCAGTTTAGGTGCCTAAACTGAGCGTCTCAATTTGCTACCATGACCTCCAATGTTCAGAGTCGAAACTGAACCGCGTACAAGTGAATGAAAGACCGATATTGTCTCTGGTTCGCAACTGAATCGTTTTGACAAGAAAAGGATGACGCTATAGGAATCGTATAAATCTATCTCGTTTTCCTCTTGTGACGTTTGATCGTTCGAAAACCAGGAACGATTACTAATTTCTAATTTTATTTTATTCTTAAAACTGGAAAAAGAAACATTTAAAATATTTAAACGTAAAATTCACAATAATTACAATGATTTTGTGTAAAATATCGTGTCTTTTTGAACAAAACTGTAAATAAATGATAAAAATATATATAATGACATTAGTGACAGTTCGTTAAAGCTTATGTTTAGAACATCGCGCCCTTGACTAGTAGGTAATTAATAATAAAGTTTTTATTTATGTATTTGAAGTGCTGTGCTCGGCTATAGAACTCGCAGTGTTTGGATGATATTTTAACAAATACGTAAGTCATTAGTATTTGTAGGTAGCTCACTCGTGTCTAAATTTAATGTATATCGCTAAGTTATGCTAGACCTAGTTGATTCCTTAGCCATCCTAGTTCTAGGCATAAGTAGTTTGTCGCAAGTGTTAACATGACTCCTTGCATATCGACTAAAAAAGGATCAGACTTTTTCTCGCTCTTTTTGATTTGCGTTTTTGCGAAAGTTGCGAGATCATAGGGCACTCTAAAAATGTAAAAACGTGTAGTTAGTTGGAATAGTTGGTCCGTAAATATTACTAAACAAAATCATAAAACTTTATATTTTATTATCGAATCGGTAAGGATACGCAGTTCAGTTTAGGTCCTAAACTGAATCGCGTTAAGAGATCATGGTAAGGCCCCTGGACCCCGATGCTGGTTTGGATGTGGTGAATGACGTCGTCACAGCTGGTTTCCGTGTTCAGGTTGAAGACATGCAGGCTGACAGACCGTGGCGGTGAGTACGCCGCGCCGCTCCGCCGGAGTGGGTGCCAATGGACAGTACCTGCAGCCTGTCGGCGGCGCCGGCGCGCTCGGCGGCGGCGGCCTCGCGGCCGGCGGCGGCGGCGCGGCGCCAGGCGGCGGCAGCGCCCGGCGCTGCGCTCGGCGGTGAGTACAGTGGGTACAGTACCTGCAGCCTGTCGGCGGCGCCGGCGCGCTCGGCGGCGGCGGCCTCGCGGCCGGCGGCGGCGGCGCGGCGCCAGGCGGCCAGCGCCCCGCTGCGCTCGGCGGTGAGTACAGTGGGTACAGTACCTGCAGCCTGTCGGCGGCGCCGGCGCGCTCGGCGGCGGCGGCCTCGCGGCCGGCGGCGGCGGCGCGGCGCCAGGCGGCCAGCGCCCCGCTGCGCTCGGCGGTGAGTACAGTGGGTACAGTACCTGCAGCCTGTCGGCGGCGCCGGCGCGCTCGGCGGCGGCGGCCTCGCGGCCGGCGGCGGCGGCGCGGCGCCAGGCGGCCAGCGCCCCGCTGCGCTCGGCGGTGAGTACAGTGGGTACAGTACCTGCAGCCTGTCGGCGGCGCCGGCGCGCTCGGCGGCGGCGGCCTCGCGGCCGGCGGCGGCGGCGCGGCGCCAGGCGGCCAGCGCCCCGCTGCGCTCGGCGGTGAGTACAGTGGGTACAGTACCTGCAGCCTGTCGGCGGCGC
Organism: Leguminivora glycinivorella; assembly: GCF_023078275.1. NCBI lineage: Eukaryota > Metazoa > Arthropoda > Insecta > Lepidoptera > Tortricidae > Leguminivora > Leguminivora glycinivorella. The sequence goes on along the minus strand of NC_062987.1, from coordinate 14,090,376 downwards.
CGGCGCGCTCGGCGGCGGCGGCCTCGCGGCCGGCGGCGGCGGCGCGGCGCCAGGCGGCCAGCGCCCCGCTGCGCTCGGCGGTGAGTACAGTGGGTACAGTACCTGCAGCCTGTCGGCGGCGCCGGCGCGCTCGGCGGCGGCGGCCTCGCGGCTCGGCGGCGGCGCGGCGCCAGGCGGCTGCTGCCAGCGCGCCGCTGCGCTCGGCGGCGGCGGCGGCGGCGCCAGGCGGCGCGCCGGCGGCGGCGGCGCGGCGCCAGGCGCTGCGCTCGGCGGTGAGTACAGTGGGTACAGTACCTGCAGCCTGTCGGCGGCGCCGGCGCGCGGCGGCCTCGGCGGCGGCGGCCTCGCGGCCGGCGGCGGCGGCGCGGCGTACCAGGCGGCGGCGCCGGCGCGCTCGGCGGCGGCGGCCTCGCGGCCGGCGGCGGCGGCGCGGCGCCAGGCAGCGCAGTACCTGCAGCCTGCTGGCGCTCGGCGGCCAGCGCGCGCACGAGGCGCTGCAAGCACTTCTGGACGCGGTGGGCCTGTAAAGTTTACGTTATTTAAAAACATTCATTCGTTCATTCAGATTCATTTATACGGAACTAGAGGCGCGGATATGCGTAATCTCACTGAGCTTGGTATTTCGCTAAAAATGTGGCACTAATTACTTACTAAGTATTTGTTGCTGGCTGTGCCTAATTATACCGGATGTAAATATCAAAATGTAAATGCGTGCATTCAAGAAGTGAAAATGGCGTCGCTTCATGAAGCAGAGCGAGCACACTACCAGCCTGCGGCGTTCGGCCGGACCTTCCTTGACAGATAACGCTCACATTAGGTGGCGTGTCCCGCAATGACCGAGTGTAGCAAGCGAGCGAGGTGAGCGAGCACCCTCTGCTGTAGAATTATCAACCTGCGACGTCCATCCACGCCTTCCTCTTCAAGAAGCTGTACTAGTACTTACATTAGGTGGCGTGTCCCGCAGTGAGCGAGTGTAGCAAGCGAGCGCGGTGCGGCGGCGCTGAGCAAGGTGCGCAAGCACACGCTGCTGGTGTAGGGCAGCAAGCCTGCGGCGTTCGGCCACGCCTTCCTCCTCAAGAGCCTGCTTTGTATTTTTATAAGTTTGTATTTTAAATTAAATGAATAAAAAGTACCTGCAAGAAAAACCTTCCACGCGCGATCACTTCCAAGTCCCATGTAAGTTCATAAGCAGACTTATGTAAGTAACCTAAAGTACATGAATCGTCTCATCACGAACTAAATTAAATGAATCAATTTGGTGACCTGATAACTATCCTCATTAGCCTGGAACTTCTGCAAGGTCTGTGCGAGATTGCTGGTATACTCGGATGGTATCCAGTGTTCTCAACCTGGATTTTAGGTACAATGGTATATCATCTGCTGGAACCGCTTCTCAAGCTCTGACCACTCCTTCATCACTTTGGCGACCAGGCCCCGTAGCCGAATGGCATTTCTCCGACGCCAAACGAAAGCGATACGCCGCTGGCTCTGTCGCGCCAATACGCAAGCGCGATAGAGATAGATATCTACTAGCGCTTCGTTTCGTGAGCGTTTCGTGAGCGATTGTGCCATTCGGCTAGCCACCTTGATAACTACCCTTACCCTACTGCAGTTAACTAGAAGTCGGATACCAATGGTTATCAGTCTACTTAACATAGGTAGTGTGTTACCTGGACATTAGCCTGGAACTTGGCAGTCATGCGTTGCCGGAAGGTCTGCGCGGAGCTGGGGTCCGAAGTCATCATCTGCTGATACCGCTCCTCAAGCTCGGACCACTCCTTCATCACTTTAGTGATCTGACGAAGAAACGACAGGTTAATTTCGGTTTATTTGTAATCGTAATGTCAAAAAGGAATAGCGAAGAGGCTTTAAAAAGGTAACTAATTAAAGGTAATTGTATTGAAACTTATTAGACATGCACATGTACCATCTTATGTAAACATACAATTTATGGCAAATAAATGAAATGAAATGAAATGAAGTGAACTTCATAGTCTTCATACGGAGTTTTAGATTGCTAGATGCTGAATTATTTTGTCTCTTAGGTAAGACAAGAAATCACTATATTGTTACAGCAGCTGCTAAAAATATTTTTTTTTCTAGCCTGCGTTTGTGTCCCACTGCTGGGCAAAGGCCTCCCCTCTCTTCCTCCACTCGACCCTATCACTCGCATTTCCCCACCAGTTGGCATAAATTTTTTCCAGGTCGTCGCACCATCTCCTTTTTGGTCTGCCTGAACCCCTACCTACACCATCTATCGTAGTCCGTGGGTCCCACTCGGTAACCATTTTGGCCCACCTTTCAGGATGCATGCGGCAGACGTGTCCAGCCCAGTCCCACTTAAGCTTAGCGGTCTTGGCACCTACATCTACTACTCGAGTTCTCGAGCCTCCGTTAACGACCACGTTTGAGCACCATAGGTTAGGATAGGCAGGATACACATGTCAATGAGTTTGCGCTTGAGACACAGGGGAAGGTCACCCTTCAATAGCGCTTTCATGGACCAGAAGCTCTTCCAGGCGTTTTCGATGCGTCTATTGACTTCTAGAGTTTGCCTGTTTTCGAAGGATGCTATCTAGCCCAAGTAAATGTACTCATCGACATATTGTATATCCTGCCCATCTACCGTGACCCCATCTTTTGCTCAATAATAATAATAGCCATTCTATTTCTGTTTCGGGGATCTTACCCGTTTAAGAGAACAAATAGAACAACAACATAATTCTGAGGGTGATATTTGATAGGAAAAATAATATAAACATGATTGACGACCGGTCTGGCGCAGTCGGTAGTGACCCTGCCTGCTACGCCGCGGTCCTGGGTTCGAATCCCGGTAAGGGCATTTATTTGTGTGATGAGCACAGATATTTGTTCCCGAGTCATGGATGTTTTCTATGTATATAAGTATTTATATATTATATATATCGTTGTCTGAGTACCCACAACACAAGCCTTCTTGAGCTTACCGTGGGCCTCAGTCAATCTGTGTAAGAATGTCCTATAATATTTATTTATTTATTTATTTATTTATTTATTTATGATGTTTATAGTATTTTATGCAACAGGCGTTTAAAGGAGGTCAAGAAAGACGAGTGGCGTGGGTAACAATTTGAGGCGAAGCGAAAATTGTTAATAAACACGCCACGAAGTATTTTTTGACTCACTTAAACACCGTTGCATACAATACTTTTTCTACAACCATGCACTTAAGTAGTTTTTAATAGTTTTCTATTTTGCACTTCCAGCGCAACTGCCCAAAACCATCCCCCGCACGCGCGCAGTATCGTTATAAAAATACGTTGCCATGGTTACAGAGCCAAACAATGCGTTTAAAATGTTTTCGTTACTGTGCGCATGCGCGGAAAGCCGGCGGGCGCTGACTTTGGGGAATAGACTTTTATGTAATTAGGGTTTTAAAGATCTGACGACCCTGTAAATGACGAATAACAGTTCGGGAGTAGAAAAAAGTTAGTAATGAAGGCTTGTGAACTGTGAAATCTTTATAAATTGATTTGCTATCTAATGAAGATTATATTTAAAATTAAGAATTACCTTCTCGCGATGGGTCTCCTCCAGGCGCTGTTGAGCGTCCTTGTAGCTCTGGTGCTCGGTACGAGGATCGAAATGCGAGAAGTACGGGTCAGAAGTAGCCGTAGAAGCCTGGAAGATTACATCATCTGGATCAATTTGTGACAGAATTTTGGAAGCAGGTGAGAATAGAACTCAATAGGTTTAAAAATTATTAATTTCTGGTTAGAGTGTGTTAGACTTAGACTACAACTTACAAGAAAACGGTAGTAGGTTTTTTCAAAACAACATTTATGAACCGGTGGAAGATGTACTGCTGGTAAGTTTTTTCTTCAAGAGCTTTGAAGAATAAACTTTCGAACTTACTTGAAGAGTTTGTTATTGCCATACTGTGTTAACCACAATGATTCTTCTTTTAATGTGACCACGAGGATTCCAAAGTCATTATTCTTAATTTGGATTAGGAACTTGCTTCCATTGATCACAGTACAGTCGCGGACTTTAATGGTTGATTTTATACTAGACACGTCATAGTTTAACTATGACATGACAAAATTATTGTGGCCTCTGAATGGCTCAACAATTAAAGTCCGTGAGTGTACAAACAGTAGCAACAACGCAAGAATGATGAGGACTAATGAACATTTTGTAGGTACTTTCTTAACTGGTTGAAAACTTACCGTGGTGGTGGTGGTGGTAGTGGTAGTAGTGGGGGTGGTGGAAGGTGCAGATGAGGACTCGGGCCGGGGCCATGCGTTGTCGTCACCGTCTGTGTAATCGTCGTCCTCGTTGTCATCGTCTCTGGAGAGGTCTGCATCTTCATCTTCATCCATGTCTGAAAAGTAAGTATTATGCACAATGAGATTTAATTAGGTACAATAGGGATGACGATTACATAAAAAGAATGGCAATCTGTTTAGTCCGTCAGTTAGATCGTCCAAAAATACCTACTGAACACATATTTTTCGCTTTTTCTAATTAATTAAAAAATACAAAGATATAGAGCATCAAAGTTCCGGAGTGGGGGCTTGTGACGTCACTTCTAAGTAAAAATTGTACCTAGGCGTGACGTCACGCGAAACTTCAACGTACTGTACCGTCGTCATTTTTCGTTTACGAGAAAAAAAGATAAATAAGTGTCTAATATTTTTATTCGTCTCGCCTATTATGCATATTACTAGTTACTAGCAGATCAGAGAGACTACTGTTCGTTTTAACACCCACACAAACACACATCGTAAAGTTTTGTGTGAGTTCGTGCTTTGTTGATTTTAGTCGTAGGAAAAAAATAAAGTTAGTCGTAAGTAAAAGTAAAGTTAACATCACCATCATAGAAGATAGCAAGCGCTCCCTGGATTGAAAAATCGCATTTCATCGTATTAACTCAAGGGAAACATTTGGGACATGTATTTTATATCATTTAATTCATAATTTACTTATACATTTACAAGAAGACTATATGCTTTTTGATCGATATGAATGAGAACGTTTCAGGGAGATAAATACTAAAAAAAGCAAATCTTGGCCCAAAAAAAGGCGACAAATTTGAAAATGTAGAGGCGAAGATTTATCGTCCAATAAAAAAAATTAATCCCGCCTTTTTTTAGTAACAAGGTTTGCTTGACAGTCTTTAGTTTAAACTCACCATCATCGGCATCGTCGTCATCATCATCGCTCAAGTTCAGGGTGTCATCATCGTCGTCATCATCAAGCGCGTCATCATCGTCCAAAAGGTCATCGTCTCTCTCATCCATAGCGGCTGAGGCCGCCAGCATCTCCTCACCGCCTGGGCTCACAGGCACACCGACATCCATGGGCTTGTGCATTTTCACGTTTTCTGGAATATGAAAAATAAGACATAAAGTTTGGTTACATACACAAGCTAGAAAATAGGAAGGTAGATAGATTGTCCAAATGTTCATGTTCAGTTTGTACGAGTACAATACGAGTTGGATTTAATAAATTTCCAGAATTTCGAACTTTGTAGATGTGCATTTAAAAGTGGAAAATGTTTGCCTTGGGTGAGACTTGAACTCACGGCCTCTGGATTTATTCTAAGCCTAGTGGCAACCATTGCAGACGTTTCTGCTAATCAGAAGTTTAAAATTTTGTAGATGTGATTAGACAGAGCGCAAATATTGGCGTTGTCTGCATTCTGGTAGTCAGAAATAAATATGAAACAAATATCTGAAGTGGCTGAAGCGAAGGTACATAAATATGGATTCATGGGACAGGCATCACAGGCTGATTAGTGATTATGCAAATATGCACCGCATAAATGCGACTAAACCAATAGTGGCATGTAACAGATGGTAAATTGAGTATGGAACTCACCCTTGAAGTGCTTAGGGCATGCACACACAAACTCAACACCAGAGAGCAGGCTGATCCCACAGGGCAGGATCATCGCGCGAAGGTCCTCAGCCTCAGACCACGTTGGGCGCAGGCTCGGCCAACGGTGGCGTTCTAACGAGCGAATTGCCAGCAGCGGTTCTGGTTGTGGATGTGGTCGAAGAGAATGACTATTATAATCAGTGAAATGTTCAACTCACCCTTGAAGTGCTTAGGGCAGCACACAAACTCGACTCCAGAGAACAGGCTGATCCCACAAGGCAGGAGCATAGCGAAGGTCCTCAGCCGAAGACCGCGCTGGGCGCAAGCTCTGCCGGCGGTGGCGTTCCAGCGAGCGAACTGCCAGCAGCGGCTCTGGTTGTGGATGTGGTCGAAGAGACAGCTCTCGGGCACCAGCAGAGCATCCGATTGGAATGGACCTTCTGCCACCAAATTGGTAGTTAACAGAGTTAATGCACAGTGTTAGTGAGAAAAATATATTCTGAGCATTTCCATATTTTTAGTCAAAACAATTTTTGCCAAGACAATTTTTAGTCAAAATGAAGATTCAAAGTATGCAGTTACTAGGAAACGGGAAACCTTTCTAACTAAATAGCAAATTAAGTAATCTTTTCATCAAATACTTTTTTTATTAAATGCTTTGTCATCTTTCCTGTTTTCCTTTTTCAAGAAGAAATAAAAAAACTTATTTATATTCCTGTTTCTACACGAGATACAAATTTCCATTACAAATGTGATTCACATCTTTGGAATTATAATTATAACTCGTTCTCATTAAATTAACCATGTAGGTATATAAGCTCGGATGGATATTCACGAAGGTATCACTCAACCTCGTATAATATTGCTAATCAATCTACGTGCTAAAGTGATTATTAATACGAGTTCGACTAAAAAAGTCGAACATAACTATACGGGATTCATCAAGACGTCCTCTGTGCTGATTAACGCTGCGAACAATTCCCGTGAATCCCGGATTCAATCTCAGAGAAGCCATAATACTAAATAATTAAAAGAAGAAATGAAATATTGATATTTAAAACTGATTTGCGCTTAGCGATGAGCTACCGACTATAGGAACGAACAAAATATAGTCGCTCCCGTGTAAATAAAAGAGAGAGGGAGCGATTTATTATTTATCATCGCGTCTCTTTCGTTTTTGTCGCCGATAGCTAACTCCCTTTTACCAATGCGTTGGGGTACCTATTACCTAGCAGTGGCGACGCGTGAAAATTTTTGTTGATAAAGCCAGAGGGGTTTTTGGGATCTGTTTTGTATTGACTTCTACAGATACTGCAGAATTTTAGGGAACCCGTCGGGAATCGAGTTGTATCGACGCTACGCCACTGCTACCTAGATTCAAGTGTAATGAAGAACGAAGTACGTACCAAGACAGCGGAAAGGCTTGACCCATCTGGTGACCTTGCACTTGGCGGCGTTTCCGGAGCCGAGCTTGCACCAGTTGCTGACCTTGACATAGTGGGACGCCTCCACGATGTTCGTGATGTCGTGGCTTGGGTACACCTGAAATGAGAAGGGTGGGAATTAATGCTACCAACTCACTGTCAGATTTGGGTGAATCCACGTAAAAGTAATATGAGTCACGACTTCATTGATTGTTTATTTGAAATACAGCTGCAAATGAAAGGATCTATGCATATATCGGGAAAACAACACTTATTTAGAGATAGATTATGACTTGAACTTGCATCTTGAATAAATTGAACATGTCATAAAATCGTGACTCATGTTACTCCTGCCGCGGATTGACCCATTTTGTTTTATATTAAGGTATACAATGGAATACGTATTACGCTCGGCCGGACTTGTACGCAACTGCTGAAATTCGTCCAGAACTTTTAACTAATTGACCCACAGAAGCCACGTCAGACCTTCTCAAATTTTTCGATTCTTGTCCTTTTTTCTTGGGGGTAGACCACTGGATGTTGCTATTTTAATTTTGCTGGTATGATATAAATGTTATGTACCTTACCTACCCAGCTACCCACCTAAGTGACGCTCATGAAATAGGTAACTGAAACTTGACGCCACACTTATTTACATGTCACTCAACTTACATAGGTATCAATTTCACTATAAATTTTAATCCGTATTAATTCATAAGGATTCAGTAACCCGTAAATTTTCCTGATGAAGATGAAATCAGGATCAAATATCACGTTTAAAAAATATGGAAAAGAAAAAAAAATCATTTAAAAATATAAATTGAAACGATTGATCACGAATAAGATATCACGAGATTTTATGAAAATGTTTTAAAATTCTAATGGTCCTGTTAAAAAAATACGTTTTTATAAAAACCCAGTCTTGTTAAAATCATGAGGTAAATTAATGCAAAAAGTTTTTAACTCTAGTTAAAACTCGCAACGGGGTCAACTCGTTATTCAAGTTGTTTCGGACTGAAGGCTTCCATTTCTGAGGTTTAAACACAATTTACTTGGGCCAGGTAGAGTTTTTACAAACTTTTATCCTTTAAACTTTGGCCCGTGATGTTTCTAGCCGACGGGATAGCTAAAGATAGATGCTCTTTTGTTTCTTAAAAAGATAAAAGGAACTTTGTCTATCCGTTACGATAAAAATCAAGAGTACACTTCGATCTTTATAATAGAGATTAACTATGTTGTAATGAAAGACATTCTTGTTACATTATTCGTATAGCTTCCTGTTGCGAAAGACTCAGACTTGAAGGAATCCAGAGTATGCTTTTTTCCACTTGTGAAATGGTAGAGATTTTATAAAGTAAAGAATCTAACAGAAAGAAGTAGGCTCTATCCAAGAGAAGGGAGATACACGTTAATTGAATACACTTCCTGGTTTCCTTTCCAGTGGCCTGTGTAAAATGACTAACAATGCAATATTACTTATGGTAGATTTATACAGTCACCGGCAATGACATCGGTTAAAAAGAAGGCTTCGTCATTGATACTCGGAAAGCTCTAGAAAATAAATAAAATTACTAATGATGATACAGACAACAGATTGTCAATAAAACTTAGTAACAAAACAACACAACCTAATTATATAGTTAGATACTTTATCCTTAAACTACTAAATTTTCCAAAAAGAAACAGTTTGCCATAAAATCAATATTTTTTTACACCTTACATCGAGTTCATATTGTTTCAATATACATACTTATGTCTGAATATTTACAAAGTTCCATCATCGATAGAACCCATTGTTTCTAAAGCTACTTATACAAACCAGAATATTTGATGCGGCTAAAACTTGGAGCTTGTTAGTCAACGTCGAGTAGTCTTGATTGAATTTAGACCAGAAACCGTCGAGTTGAGAGCTTCCGCAGTGGAACCGATAGTTTGCTTCCACCGCGTCCCAGTTTCACTTATATTGTACGAAACTATAGTTAGCCAACTACATCCTATAGTAACTAAAACAAACTATTAATTGCAAGGATGTCTAACAATTTAACGAACTAAACTAACGCTCGCTCTGTGGTAATTTTTCGGGCATTCTCAAAAAGTATGACAGGGCATGTAACCAAATGCACAACCGCTTACGAGAATATCGTTATCGTAGCTCTTCCATATTGTTGCGACAGAGCCAGACAGCGTTTCTATCGGCGTTTAGTATCAAAGATTATCATTTCAGCTAGATCGGCTGCAGTACATTATCTAATTGTTACAATCCATTCAAAATGACATGAGACGGTACCTCAGACTCAGAAATCAAAGAAACCGTTTATAACAATGTGGCAAATGATCATACACACAATACAACAATGGATTGACAATAACTAAAAATATGAGATGAAATCAAAGCAGTTGTGCAGTATGGTGGTGTCGTGTCGTATCAAGAGATCGAAGATGTGGAATACGAGCAGAAGAAATAGAAAACTTGACCAAGAGGGATAGCTCTTAAATTGAAGAAGACTGGAGAATGACATTAGAAACCAATTTGACGACCGGTCTGGCTCAGTCGGTAGTGACCCTGCCTGCTGAGCCGCGGTCCCAGGTTCGAATCCCGGTAAGGGCATTTATTTGTGTGATGAGCACAGATATTTGTTCCTGAGTCATGGATGTTTTCTATGTATATAAGTATGTATTTATCTATTTAAGTATGTATATCGTCGCTTAGCACCCATAGTACAAGCTTTACTTAGTTTGGGGGTAAGGTGTCCCCCAATATTAAAAAAAAAAAAACCTTGCAGTATTCGAGAATCTCCATCTTGTCCTTCAAGCAGATGTGCGATTTGTTGATACGGTTGAGCGTCTACTGATGACCAGTGGACAATTACCGCGCGCGCGCACCTCCTAGTGCAGTAGCACTACAGCAGCATGGTAGCAGTGGCACTTACCCATGTCCAAAGATTCTTGTCTAATAAATGCCAGTAAAGAAATTTTATTAAAAAAGTGTCTAACCTTCTTGCAGTAGTCGAGAATCTCCATCTTGTCCTTCAAGCAGTTGTGAGGTTTGGTGGTGAGGTCGGGCGTCCACCGGCCAGCGGCTGACATGTATTGCGGGTGGTACGTTGAGCCGGCCTCGCAGAGGACCGCCACTTGCGGCTCCGCCCCGCTGCTTGCCTGGAACAAGGGAAATAGAAATTAATTCAGATGAAAAACTAACAGAATGATTTAAAGTTTACGTTACGTTACGTTGTTTACGTTAAGTTTTGCTCATTTCTCCTCATTATTTAGTAAAATCCTAAACTTCCCATACTATATATAACCTCACCGATAACTTGAATATCTAAATTAAAATGTATCTACTTGACGATGATGAAGATTTATCAAAAGTTTTGGGTTTCAGTCACTTTCCACTTGACTGTACCAATCCCAGCAAGTATTTAGCTGTAAGGTCAACAAGGTTTCATGAACATCAAGTAAAATGATCATAACCAGTCATGAAAATCCTTTAACTAAGGACTATAAACTTAGGCATGCCACAGACAGTCAGAAAAATTCATAATCTGAATTTGGATTTGGATGCATAGATTTGTCAGTTTGAACCGACAGGTTTCAAATTAGATTTAAAGAGCAAATTAGTGTATTGTCATGTGCAAGAACTGCATTTCTCGTTATTTTAAGTACTCTTTTCTTCATAATTTTATTGAAATTAAAGTACCTACTCATGTTAACATAATTTCATCAGCTCAGTTAACATAATTTAATCAGCTCACTTCAACATTCCCAGAAACTTCCTTAGTTTTCAAGAATCCAAAGGACTCGAGTGAATGGGCCGAAGTTGGTGCATAAGTTAGTATAACAGAAATGCCTGATTGGTCTAGACTAGACTAGGGGAAGTCCGATTACCTTGCAGTTTTCGAATAAAGGAAATGTTACCGGAAAGGTCAACGCTCGAGCAACGGCTTGTCTGGGGTTTTACTGCAACATTTTGCTTGGGAGTTTCATATTGCTCCACTAGAAAATAAAATTTCAACAATGTTGCAAAGGGAAAACATAATAACATAATATTTTAACGAGCTAAAATTGTAATTATTAATAAAACTATATTTTTTTTAACAGAAATAACAATCTTAATGATAACCTCAAGTCTTGACGATTATCCACTAAGTAATAAGAAAAAGACAAAAATCTTCCCTAATGAAATACTTCTAACTAAGAACATTTTATTGCAACTGTTAATGGGCAAACAAGAGTGACAATTACGTTTTGTGAATGCGAATAAAGCCTTGCTTGGCAATTGAAGAGGCCATTAAACTTTTTGTACTTTACAGTACGCTGGTAAGTAGCCCGAGACTATTCAAAAGTACAGAATTTTAGCAAAAATATTTCAAAAATTAAAGCAGCTCAGCAGGGTTACCCTCATCTGGCAGAATAATTTTAGTTCGAAACACACTTCGCGTAACATGTTTCGCAGAAACACTTTCAGTCGAATGGTAATTTTGCAGACAACTTAGTTGGCATTATTACTACCACGCATAAGACACATTTGGCAGAATATTGTTTTACAGAACATTACTTTGGTAGACTTTGATTTAGCATAATTGTATGTACCATAATAATATTATAGCATAAAATTACATTAGCAGAATCATTACTCGCTATCAAAAAAGAAAAACTGCCCCAGAGTCACCGTTAGGTACGACAACGAGCGAAGCGAGGAGGAGTGTTAGGTATCTTGCATCCCCAACACATCCAACTCGCTATCAAATAGCAAATAGCAACTTTATGCCGCCTAAATATTATGCACAAATATTTTCTGCAAATGTATTGTTCGACTAGAAGACTATTATGCTCATCAACATTATGACAACAGACGATTCGGTAGTATAAAAATCTGCGAAATTATTTGTGCCAAAGCATATTCTGCGTAAGGTGTTTCTGCCAAACTTGACGTCTGCCAAGATAAATACGAATCAAATATATGCGTAAAAAGTTTCTGCCAGATAATACCAATTATAAATATAATGTTCCAGTCACAGCATGCTAAAATAACAAACGGAAACGCTAGTGGTAGGAAATTAGTTGTTACGTTTGAAACTCGTTTCTTTATAAGTAGGTAAATAAAATATACCTACGTTAGCGAAAATTTCTCAATTTGCCTTGCATTTTCAACATGTTTACATAAACTTCAATAACAGATTTAATTTAAAATATGAACGTATAGGTGTTGGCATATGAATTGAATTCGTTACCTAACAAAATATATAGCGTTTGATCTAGTAAACAAAGCTACAGTAACGCCGCCGTGGCTTGCGTGGGCGACGGTCGCGCGATGGTCGCGCGACGGCGATGCGACGCATACGAAATCAAACCTTATCGATATGGAAGTAGACGATGCGACGGCGACGGTCGCACGACCGTCGCCCACGCAAGACATGGCGTTAATTATATTTATCTTCAATACGATGTTCAAGGAATCTCAAAATAAATAACAAGTTTTCGATGTTGCTTATTTATTGACTGCCATACCTAAACTGTTTTCTGTAAACATTTTCAGTAGCGTGCTCGGTCCTAATCCTCTAACCTTTTTCCACACATGCTCTATGTTCAAAGTGCATTGAACCCGAATTCAAAGTACATTGCAGACACATGATCCTGCAAATAAAGCCGGCAAACAGATTGATCGAGTACGAAAAAGGAATTGAGTTTTACAGGCGGCACGGATTGGAAAAAATAGGAAAAGGAACTGGGGACAGGAAACAGGCAAATAGCTTATGGACTAGATGCTATAGACTAGAAAATAAATGGATGTTGTGTGCTGGAGTTCTTTGTCAGGTTTAATGAAAAACTGGTTCGAAAAAGGATGTTGAAGCAATGGCACCTATATCTAGCTTGCACATTTCGGTGAGACGGTTACGGTTTAACTGCAAAAATATGAATGCAAACCAATATTTAGACACAAAGCACAATCATAATAAAATACCAGGCAAAACAATGTGAAAGATTTTATGGGTAAGTAACTTCCGCTTTGTAATGGTTTTTATAAACTTCGTTTTAATAACAGTAGCTTTTTTCAAGAGTCAAGATTCGTATCATGGCTTAACTCTTGAACCTACGGAGTTACCAATTAACAAAAAAATATGCCCTTAAAATGCAGGTGCACCTAAATATTTAACGAAGCAAAAGATAAACTCGACAGCAAAATTGCAAGTTTTGGGTAAATACAGCAAATTAGGCAAGTAGTGGCTGGCGAAGTGGAAAGTCCCTAATTAACAGTCGTTTTGCCGGTAAGCTAGTTCGCTAAACGGACTGCTTAAGGATGGATAGACATGGGTTGTTCCAAAATCAGTTGGGCAACTGAGAGTGAGTACCATCGTTTCAATAAGAGTTATTGTGGAGATCCCGATATTTCGACGCAGTTACATGCATCATGATCATAGAATACCGTTTCAGACAAAAATAAAGTGAAGAGATGGACGCAAGGCCATACTTTAGATAGACAGAATAACCTCTGTGACGCAGTTCATATTATATTCTAGCGTGCATTGGGCCCAAGATGTAGGAGCTGGTACTTAGTACAGTTAGTACTGATGAACAGTGTCCACAATCGCGATATCCCAAGCAAAACGACAAAGAAAATAGTTAAAATAAAACAAAAATGACTTCACTTGACAACCGTCTATGACAGATAAATCGAGAACTATCTTCGAGATTGTACGAGTAAGTCCAGTCTAGTCTGTTAAAAATCTCAGTTTCTAATGACATCATAAAACAAAACCGTCAGCAGTTCCGCGCAGGGTGCTAAGTGCAAACTCGCGTCGCAACTCGAACTTCGCGCCCAACCCAACGTTACACATAATGCCTCTTAGCTCGCCCACTGGCCCGCAACTTCGGAGTTATGGGTAAATAAACGTACACATAGTTGGGTCGCACAGATAGTCAAACAGAAATGGATTCTTTGTATAGTCCATTTCAAATACGAAGGCCCGATGGCACTTGAGACGGTCAATTAGCGTTAACAATAGGATTAGTGATAACAAAAGATACCTGATTGCACCGACAAAAAGATTGCACCGACGCGTGCCAATTTGAAGTGGGCCTAATTAGATAACAAAAGGCAAACATTATGAGCCCTATTGTTAAGTTTCGAGTGCCATCGGGCCTTCGTATTTGAAATGGACTATACTTGAAAGGGCACTGAAGGTTAATTTTTCCTTGTGAATTTATATGTTTAACAACCGGGCCTGTCTTCGTTTTGGGTAGTTATATCTTAATGGTGGTTTAACTTTCATTTGGTTTTTTTTTATCTCAATCTTTTTGATAGTTGGGTAGGTATGATTCAGTTAACTACCTCGACTAATCGTTACTTCAAATATATATTTATCTATGGAACTCTAGCGATATTAACTGTAAACCGTTACACTTATTAAAACTTAATTAAAATTTCACGTAGCTCTGTAGGTATTCCCAATATTGATCCACTAAAGTAATAAACAGTCGAGAGACGCACGCTGCCAACGCAATAATCCATTACTCGGCACGAACCGATCCTTAATAATCTCAAAATGGAGCTCCAAACTATGCCTAACATGATCTCGAATGCGAACTGACGTCAGCCTCTAACGAGGCAAGTTGTAGTTACGTTTGTAGTTATTTGTAGTTATGTTGTAGTGTGGAACAATTGAAATCGTGCCGTTACCACCGCACTAGTAACTATTACAACGCCGACAACTCGCAGGGGAAACAATAGCTAAATTGAATTTAAAGCTGCATAAAGCCTAATTAAAGTTGACAATAATTACTTGGAGAGCCTGTTTGCGTATTCTGCGTTTTTTGTACGTATCTACAATATCCAATCTTTATAGACTGTCATACAGCGCTTTTCGTGTGGATCTCAGCAATTATTTATTATTTTTAATTATTTTGACGCCACTCTCCCATGTGTCTCATATTGATGGCGACTCAAATACAAGTAAAGTCACCATAATAGTCCCTCATTTTCGGGTCATGTTTTATTTCAGCCCATTAATTTCATTATCAAAACTGAATTATCAAGAGCTTAATAATACCAACCAGTGTGATAAATCACAGCACGATGGCTGCGTAAATAAGCTGGGCGAAATTAATCGGCGCTGGTGACAGCCAATTATTACTCAATCTGTCTTCATTATGGTCAATGTTGAGAGCCAACGTATTGGCTCGTACTGTTAAACCGCTAACTTTGTTCTGTAAATGTCGACAAAATTCAAATATTTATACAAGAGTGAACCTAAACTACTACCTATAGTATTTATAGAAATTCTTGATGGATATACATAATATACCAGAACTGTCTATGAATCATTTAAATTTGGCGACATTGGAAAAAGGATACACGTAATTAAGTACTTACCTTGCGTCTAGACTTATTTACAATAAAATAAGGCCGGCAGGCTTAGCACGTTGACGCAAGAAGATACACTCAAAAATAGTTGTTTCTAGCATACTATGTACAATGAAGTCGTAGGGCGTCCTGCAAAAAGCGGACTGTCATTTGCGTGTTACAATAATCAGCAAAATCCCCTAGAATTCCACATTATTCAAATCTTCTTGATCTTCTGGAGATTGTGTATCGTTTCTCTTCAGTAATTTTCGATGTGTCTCAGTTTTCAAGAGATCACTAAACACTAAGGTGTTGGTTGCCTACAATCGACTCGTTAAACTTCAGCTCGCTCATCCTCGACTGTCCAAGGTTTAATATTAACGCAAACGCCGACCGCGCTCTCGTGGCGATATTGCAAAAGTTTGAGGAGACTTCACACGATTCCTAAACGTACTTCAAAACTTTTACTAGTTTCGGTCAAGTTGATATTATTGTGACGGCAATAAATAAGAGATGTATCAAGCTGATGCGTAAGGGCTGAGAGCATCGAGTTTATAGATAGACTGTCAAAGTAAAATGTAGACTTGACCGGGATATAGACTGTGATTACCTTTTTTGATTTTATTTTTAATTTTTAATAAGTCTAATGAAAATAACCGTGAATCAATCAAAACTCTCAAAGTAAAATGTGTAGTCACAGTGCATAGCATCTTTGGACACATGTCGTTGCGTATTGACGATTTGACCCAGTTAAGAATAAGTGCGTTTTCACATTATCCGATCCGATATCGGATGTCAAAAGGATTTCAAAGGCAAAAAACAAAGATGGCGGCTTAAATGTATGGGATATAATAAGGGATTCTTAACTGATATATTATGTTAAAGTCAAATATTAATATTAGCACCATCTAGCCGAGAATCGACCAAGGTGTGGCGCCATATTTTCAGGTCGTCGTCATATTTTTAGGTTGTGTCGATGAAATAAAGTTTGAAACGTCATTGTGTTGAGTTCTTTAGGTATATTATTCGAAAATTGAAACAAAATCGTGATCCTTTTTATTTTACTTTAAATTTATTTCAAAAAATGTAATTAAGTATTAAATCCAGTAGGTACCTAATTATGTAAGTATGTAGTACATGTACACTAAATTAAGCGTAGGTCACATACTGAGTATGTGAGTATGTAATAAAATTTAATGATGATTGATGACCTATTCATGTTATTATATTATTACATTTTGTCACTATCAACCTGTCACATCGCTACGTATCGCACTAGATATAATTATATTTTTTCATTAACGTGACCCGTCTATGTCAACATAAAACCAATCGAAGGTTATATTAGAGGTTAATACGGGACACGATTAATTATAATAACCCGTCAACAAACCAGGGCACGTAAAGCGAGTTTACAACGTCGTTCGCCGAAGATTAATGGTAACATTGATGAATACAGGCCTAACTTGGTAAGCTTGAGATACATGGGGGAAAAGAGTTTTTCACCACACCTACTGGTAAAGATCAATTTTGCTATTCGAAAACGGATAGCAAAATTGCATTTTATCCACAAGTAATCCATAGTTAATATTATAAACGGGAAAGTGTGTGTGTCTGTTTGTTTGTCCGTCTTTCACGGCAAAACGGAGACACGAATTAACGTGATTTTTTAAGTGGAGATATTCGAAGGGATGGAGAGTGACATAGGCTACTTTTTGTCTCTTTCTAACGCGAGCAAAGCCGCGGGCAAAAGCTAGTTTCATATAAATTTTAACTTGACGCCTTGAGCTGGCTGGTAGAATTTACCTATAAATAATTATTTCTAATCATTATTGAATAAATTGCTGGATTTTATTTAGTTTGAGTTATTATAGTCGTATTTTATTAGTGTTGGTGTGATGAAAAATTTTGTTTTTCACTCGGTGGCAAAGTTTGTTTAACCGCACGTGCCAGTATTGATACCCGAGCAAGCGAAAGATCGATTATTTCCGAAAATATTAATATTATCAAAAAACGATCTGTGTAAACCCTTATTCATTTTTAAATACCTATCCAACAATATATAACACGTTGGGGTTGGAATGAAAAAAAATATCAGCCCCCACTTTACATGTAGGGGGGGTACCCTAATAAAACATTTTTTTCCATTTTTTATTTTTGCACTTTGTTGGCGTGATTGATATACATATTGGTACCAAATTTCAGCTTTCTAGTGCTAACGGTTACTGAGATTATCCGCGGACGGACGGACGGACGGACTGACGGACAGACAGACATGGCTAAACTATAAGGGTTCCTAGTTGACTACGGAACCCTAAAAATCTCGTATCTCATGCTTCTCCTCAAAGTTAAAACGAAGTAAGTCTATATGCATTCCATACATACTACAATTTTCTTTTCATTGACAGACGAAGATACAAGTTTTTTTCAAAGTAGTGACGATTTTATTCTCTTACCCTCAGTGTATCACCGCCTTAACAAGGCTTTTACGGTAAGAAGGCTTATTACACGTATCGAGGATTTACGACGTGCATGTATGTTGCCGCTATTTAATATAATGGCTCTTATATTAACAACTTACAAACTTCATGCAATATTAATAGTTAATGCACTTACCAACACATTTTAGACTAGATTTTTTTTGACTGGCTTAGTATGATAATATACATTTTTCCCTCACTAGCTCGGAAACACGTGTTTTGTCCTTTAATACCAGCGGGTAAAAACGTATTTTATCCACTAGTGGATAAAGTAATTTGACCTTGAATATAGTCAAATTTTCTGCTTTAAAACTGATAAAAGTGGATGTATTTAGTGATGAAGATGATTTACCACCTGTGGAATTACTGGAAGCAGTGATAAACGCGTTTATTTTGCGTTGTAATTTCCTCGCTATAGTGAGGGGAAAAGTTTTGTGTTACACACGGGTGCAAATGTATTTTACTTCTCGTGTGTTGAAAAACTCGCCAAGTTCAGGATTCTATTCTCCTTTCACTTGCTCGTTTTTCAATTCCACACTCGGCGTTAAAATACAACTTTGCCCCTTCTATAACAAAATATAACTATTTGCTATAAAATGTTCTAAATTCACGCGAACGAAACGACTCTCAAAAGCTTCGGCACGCTCCTTCATTGCTTTACTTCGATAAAGTGCTTTAACATGCAAGCAGCGAGGTGTTACAGCTACAGCAAAATAGCACCTTGTCAAAATAACATTATGCCCTGTCTAGACGTTCTGCATCAGATTTGCCTGCACTCGAATCGAAATAACCATTTCATTTCCAAGTGCCGTTACTCCGTCTGTATTTCGGTTTATAAGTTTTCTTCCACATTTTAGATAGCAACTTTGAACATAGGTTTTTAAACTAAGATTTTAACACGTGCTTAATGCACACGTGAATAAGCGCTGGTAGCCTAGCGGTAAGTACGTGCGACTTTTGTTCCGGAGGTCGCGGATTCGAACCCCGGCTCGCACCAATGAGTTTTTCGGAATTTATGTGCAAAATGTATTTGATATTTGCCAGTCGCTTTTCGGTGAAGGAAAACATCGTGAGGAAACCGGACTAATTCCAATAAAGGTCTAGTTTACCCTTCGGGTTAGAAGGTCAGATGGCAGTCGCTTTCGTAAAAACTAGTGCCTACGCCAAATCTTGGGATTAGTTGTCAAAGCGGACACCAGGCTCCCATGAGCCGAAGCAAAATGCCGGGATAACGCAAGGAGGATGATGATGGCAATTTTCGCTACATACTTATATATGAGTGGGAAAAGGGAAGTGGGGAAAGGGGAAGGGCGCCTTGTTTTTATTGAATTCCATTAACTTTAAGAAAAGGTTATTTAGGTCAAATACAATTAATTTCTCTAAGAAACTAGCATCCTAAATAACTCTTACGGTTATCGAATTATTAAAATAGTACATTACTACAGAGGCCGGGACAAAGCCCCATTTCCCGCCGAGGTATGTATAGTGCTTTTCTCAAACATGGTATGAAATAAATAAAGTCTACTGAAAATAGTAACTTTGGATGGCTGTATCTCCTAAACGGTGCGTCGTAGCGCAAAAATAATCAAATTTTCGTTCCCCTTTGATGCCCCGTATACGCTTATAAAAAAACAAAAAGTTAAAAAAAATTAAAAAAAAAACGAAAAAAATTTTTTTTGTATGAAAACGCACCCAAAATCAAATATTGTCTAGGGCCCGTACCAGTTGCAGTCGGCACGTCTATAAAGCCCCTTATAGTTTTTTGTTAATTGGCTAAATACCTGGATGTTATGTCACAATTATCTGTGTTTGGAAATTAAAAAAGAGGACTTTGCCGGCCTTGGCCTGCAAGGTTTGTATGAAATTTCATTATCTATCAATCGTCCTAGCCGCACCTGCAACGTCATACTTCGCTGCCAATTATAAGGCACATAACATCAATATTTCATACCATGTTTGAGAAAAAATAATAATTAGGTAGGTAACTGAAAACGTGTGTGGCATCCCTTACCACTTCCTTATGTTATTTGTTTTGACATGTGCCGTCAGACACTTGACACTGAATTTAATGTTAAGATTAAGGTCCTCTCACATTAATTCATTCATTTATTACCTATGTATGGAAAGGAAAAAAAAAATTTTATTTAGAATTTAACGAAAAGCGAAATACAGGATGGTTTCTGATGGTGAACCTAACTGCGTGTCGAATTCAACGGAAAACAAAAAAAAACACTGTGTATTATGCTGTTGTGTTCTTTAGCGAGTAGAATGCGATTTGTTTCAAAACACGCTGTATTTATTATGCAAGTAATCTGTGTCGTTGCAGTAAAGAGTGTCTTAGCGGCGATTATGGCGTCCGTTGCAGCCATTACGCGCAGATATTACTAAAACTTTACTAAATATGCTACAAGTTTCAAGACATAACCACTAAAATGAAACTTCGTGAATTAATATACCGTTGTTGCATGAACTAAGTTGAGAATACATTTTATTAGTATGGAAAGCGTTCATTTTATTAATTACCTACATTCATTGTCGATGTTCGCACCCGCATTAATTTGTGACGCGAATTCGCTTCGGCAATGAATGGGTTAAGATTATGTATATCGCTATAATTGTTTATTACAATGGTTATTGCAGATTTTTTTAGATATAATAAGAGGTACCTCAAAATGGTGCTTTTATTTCCACCTTTTATGTCCATAGAAAAAATGTATTTAAGGTGCAACGCAAATTATTACTAACCATCGTATTTCATATTATCAATATACCAGTATTATAAATTGTTTTTTTCCAACACAACCCACTTTAAAATCCTTCCTCTTCAAATTAACGAAGTTCTGACCAGAAGGCTAAGAAATAAAACCAAACGGCCTTCAAGTTAAGGCCGAATGCCGTGGAACTCTCTGGAACGTTGTAGAACACTTTAGAACGGTTGCCAATGCCAACTGGCAGCCGGAATGCCTCGGCAGCCATGTTGAATAAAATAGTACCGCGCTTTACAAGCTTGAAAAGTCAACATTTTAAACTGCTGAAGTGCAAATAATCCATACTTATATTATAAATGGGAAAGTGTGTGTGTCTGTTTCTTTGTCCGTCTTTCACGGCAAATCGGAGCGACGAATTGTCGTGATTTTTAACCGTCGCCTCATATCTCAAGAAGGACGGTTATCAAGTCGTCTGTATGTTTTTTTTTTTTTTTTATGTTTGTTCCTCGATATCTCCGTCGTTCCTGGACCGATTTTGAAAATTTTTTTTTGATTGAATGTATATACATACAGATTGGTCCCATTTTTCTCAGAACCCAGTTCTGATGATGGGATCCTGGAGAAATCGAGGGAACTCCTCAAATCTGAAAGGCATACATATGGTGATTTTTGTGTTAATAAAGGAACAGCATGCATTTAGGTACGGAACAGTGACATTTGGTGCAGTGGAACTGCTGATGATGGCCAGAACGGAACTCTTCAAATCTGAACGGCACGCTTATAGTGACTTGGGTATTTTTATACGAACAGCATGCACTTTCATACAGAACAGTGACATTTGGTGTAGTGGAATTTCTGATGATGGTCAGAACCGAACTCCTCAAATCTGAACGGCACGCTTATAGTGACTTTGGTATTTTTATAAGAACAGCATGCACTTTCGTCCAGAACAGTGACATTTGGTGCAGTGGAACTGCTGATGATGGCCAGAACCAAACTCCTCAAATCTGAACGGCACGCTTATAGTGACTTTGCGATTTTTATAAGAACAGCATGCACTTTCGTCCAGAACAGTGACATTTGGTGCAGTGGAATTTCTGATGATGGTCAGAACCGAACTCCTCAAATCTGAACGGCACGCTTATAGTGACTTTGGTATTTTTATAAGAACATCATGCACTTTCGTTCAGAACAGTGACATTTGGTGCAGTGGAACTGCTGATGATGGCCAGAACCAAACTCCTCAAATCTGAACGGCACGCTTATAGTGACTTTGCCATTTTTATAAGAACAGCATGCACTTTCATCCAGAACAGTGACATTTGGTGCAGTGGAATTTCTGATGATGGTCAGAACCGAACTCCTCAAATCTGAACGGCATACTTATAGTGACTTTGGTATTTTTATAAGAACAGCATGCACTTTCGTCCAGAACAGTGACATTTGGTGCAGTGGAACTGCTGATGATGGCCAGAACCAAACTCCTCAAACCTGAACGGCACACTCATAGTGACTTTGGTATTTTTGTAAGAAAAGCATGCATTTAAGTTCAGAACAGTGACATTTATTTAGTTATGTTTGTTAAGCATATGTTTTGAAGTCAAAGTTTGTCAAGCTTCGATTTCTTATAATATAATCGGATTCATGAGGAATTGAGGAAACTCCTCAAACCTTAACGTTATACGTATATTCATTTGTGTTTCCATCTAATAATTAAAGCATTAAAAGCAGTTTTAAAAAATACTTACACATTTCTACATAATCCAACATTCGCAAGTAGCTTTCACCAGAACCCGAAAGGCGACGGTTTTTTTTTTCTTAAAAATTATTGAAGTGGAGATAGTTGAAGGGATGGAAAGTGACATAGGCTACTTTTTGTCTCTTTCTAACGCGAGCGAAGCCGCGGGCAAAAGCTTGTTAATAATAAAATTGCGAGTAAAAGGTACCACATTGTCAGTTAAGGACGAAATTGCTAGTATCTTTATATGAATTGCCTGTTGGCTGTTGTTACCCCTCGTATGTCTAAGCACTGATCAGTGCGTGGTATTTTT
The DNA here is from genome assembly GCF_023078275.1 of Leguminivora glycinivorella. Classification (NCBI taxonomy): domain Eukaryota; kingdom Metazoa; phylum Arthropoda; class Insecta; order Lepidoptera; family Tortricidae; genus Leguminivora; species Leguminivora glycinivorella. Next base: position 14,067,510 of record NC_062987.1, on the reverse strand, counting down.
TATCTAAGTATTGTTTTAAATGTCAGGATCACTTTTTCAATGATAAAAAATTGCAGAAAAATTAACGACTGTTCATGTGCTCTGCCTACCCCTTTATGGGATACAGGCGTAATTGTATGTATGTAAAAATTGAAAGGCGACATACGAAAGGTTAAGCGACAGCAAAATAATTTACCAGTTATACCTAATATGTAACCTATCGAGGACATTGAGTTCAAATGAATTGTTAATGAACAAAGAACAAAGCTAAAACTTAAGCAGTCAGGCGAATTAAAAACCACCTGACTCTTCTTTTTATGCTAATGTATGTAGATGGCGCCACTCGTGTGCCTGTCGCGGTCTAGGGTCGACGTCAGCAGTTTAAGCTTTATAGGAAATAATAGAACATTCAAGATTAAGTAAGTATTGAGAAAATTAAGATCAAAAGAAGATTTTACAACTAAGAAGATTTTACAATTTTATTAAGCGTCTAAAAATGTAAGTCAAAAATCTTGCAAATAAAACACTTAATTAAATTCACAAAAGGTCTTAGTAACAGTATTTTGCCTATAGGAAAATATGATTTTATCAGTCTACAAAATCCAGACTTGGTAATTAATAAAGGTATACAAGATCAAAAGAAGACGAGACAGCCTAAAATACTTACCTAGAATTATCTATGGAAAAAAGACAAAGTATATATGGCCTAAACCTGTAGGCCAGGAAATACGCGCACGGAAGTGGCGATGGATAGGGCACGTGCTACGCAGAGCAGACAACCACCTGCCCAAGCAGGGTCTCTGCTGGCAATCACCTGGCAGTAGACGGTCGGGGCGGCCTTGTACCACGTGGAGGCGGTCAGTGGAGAAGGAGGCTGGCGCAAGTGGACTAGGCTGGAAGGATCTGGAAGCAGTCCCCAGGATCGTGAAAAGTGGAAGATTCTTCTAAGAGCCCTATGTCCCTAGTGAGGGATGACAGGAACACATCTTCATCATCATCATCATCATATATGGCACAAAAACTAGCTATTTAGGTACTTGTTCTTAATATTGAATAAAAATGAGTGATGAAAGTCGATGAGCAGGCAAGCGCTGATGGCCAGCTAGCGGTAAGACGGTGCGACTTTCAACCCGGAGGTCGCGGGTTCGAACCCCGGCTCGTGCCAATGAGTTTTTCGGAACTTATGTGCGAAATGTCATTTGATATTTGCCAGTCGCTTTTCGGTGAAAACATCCCCTTTAGCACAACTTGTCGCGCGCCAGTCCATACATCAAGCGCGACTTCAAGTATGGACTTGCGCGCGACAAGGCAAGTTGTGCTAAAGGGTCAGGTCTCCCTTAAAAGTGATAAGGTCAAGGCCCTTTTTGACATGTTTGGGGGCGCTGTTCTTCCTCCAAACAATGAGTGTATTTTTTTAAAACGCTTTCGGTTAACGTATCATATTTATTCATGCATAACGTATGTCAAAGAGGATAAGTATAGCGTCACTACTTTAAAAAAAAACTTCTTCGTCTGTCAATGAAAAGAAAATTGTAGTAAGTACGATGAATTACTGTCAAAGTAATAATATCACATGCAGTCACAGTGCATAGACTGCCATCTCTCGGAACAGAATTAAAACTTTTGAACCCCAGTTTATATCTCCTCGCACCAATTTCTCGATTAAGTTTTATTTCTCAAAAAATCCCTATTAAGTATAACAATATGAAAGAGGTACCTAACTCTTTAATTACAATACAGGTATTTGTACCCCAACATCAAAGTATTCGTTCTGTTTATTTAATGTTTCAGAATTCTCGTTAATTGCCTATATTCGAGGTCTGTAAATAACGTCCCTGGCAGATCTCAATGAGGCTTGCAAATCCCTAGCCATACCAGAGTTAATCGAGGGGAAAATGAACAGTTCGAACCGATCAGATCGATTGTAGACCGATCTAACTAATATATAAATACTATCCTAGCCTGAGCTTCGGTTGCACGAAACCGTTCGTTGCCAAATATAGCCTATGTAATGAAAGCCTGACTAGTCATATATAACGGATAAAGTCCAAGAAAAAAACGTACCTCAAAGCCACAGAAAATAAGGTACGGTGGTCTAGATGGCGTTACACCTTTGGGGAACGCTCGGCTCAAGCGCGGATCCAGCTTCGTGTCCAGGGGGGGGTCACGTGTTAAAGGCCCGGGGCCCCGGGGGGGGTCACGTGGTCTATTTGTATGGCCAACTTAGGCTCCAGGGGGGGTCATGACCCCCATGACCCCCCCCTGGATCCGCGCATGGCTCGGCTAGGCGCTAATATTAATATTTGACATTTTAACATATATCAAGTTAAGAATATGAGCCAAATTGTCAAAACTGAGGTTCAAAAGTTTTAAGCTTGTGTCGAGAGATGGCAGTTTGTGCACTGTGATTACTCATGTTACTTTGACGGTAACTCTCTATAATACTCGAACCTCTTTGATATAACTAATGTCAAGAGGGCGGTGAAATTCAGATGTATGGGGTGACAGTTCGGTTTAGTATGAAGAAAATAGTTCTAATGAAATTCCGCAAGATGGCGCGTAGTATATTTCTGGTAAAGATTTATGTTTTAAAAATTAAAAGTCTACAGACTCGACGGCCGATCAAAATCCTGTCGATTGTGAAGAATTTCTGTCTAAAGAAGGTAGTCACATAAAACAAGAGTTAGATAGCGGATAGCGCAAATTCGGCGTTATGGCTTGATAACCTTAGTGTACGTTTATGAATAAGGGGGTATATCTTCAACTTGATTGACTTGATATTCATTCTTAACCGTGCAATAATCTTGCACCCATCTTATTACAGTCCCCATATTATCGATATCTACGAAAAGTCATTTAAGACTCCCGTAGCTTCCACTTAAAGGCAGCGTAAAAGATAAAAGTCTCCTTCAAACCCGTTTCGCAGGCGGAACGAATTAAAAAAGAAACCTTAATGAAGTGACAGCCCTAGAGCATCACTTGGCGAGTCTAGTAGCGCGGTACTTAACGTTCATAAAACTCTTTTACTTTTATCCCTCGTGTACCGTTTTATCTTTGCGACATTTTAATGTATATGTGTACATTTTAATGTATATGTGTACATTTTAATGTATATGTGTACATTTTAATGTATATGTATTGGAATTAATTTACCTGCTGCACTAGATTTAACCTTTTGCCACTATTACGTAAATATAATACGGGTATTTATGATAGCAGGAGTAATGCACATAGCAACTATATGTAACACTGATGGTTTTTTCTTAACAATAACTTAATTGATAGGTACTTAATTACTTTCTAATTATGACTTAATTGATAGTTAATCATCAATTAAGTCATAATTAGAACGTAATTGATAATTAGCTATCAATTAAGTATATCAATTAAGTCATAGTTAATGATTCAATTTGCGAAAGTTGCTCAGTGTGACCCTCCCCAGTACCCTGTTCACTCCTGCTCACGACGACAAACCCATAAACAACAAGCTCATCGATATACATAAATATCAATTTGATGAGGACGACAAGGTGAAAAAAATGCTTTCCTATTGTAAATCGTTTACAAAGCGAATAATCATATATTTCGTACTCATTTTTAAACCATGATAAAATACTAAATTTCTTAATCGAACATGAATCTAAACCCAAATTCGAACGTTAACAACACTTCAAGAATTTTAAAAAACAAATAAAAAGAGTACGCGACTTACAGCATTAAAAAATTAATGAAGTGGCAACCCTGAATACTTGCCAAGTCTCGAGGCACCACACTTAATGCTCGCGGGTGTCCTTACACTCCATTCTACTTTTACTCTTTTACTTTTTACTCTCGGCAAAGCATGGAATTCACCAGAACAATATTTTTCAAAAGTTAAAATTAGTATCGGAGCGAGTTGGGCACGTTTTATGAAAATCCTCGCGACTCCGATCCATGTGTGCGTAGCCGAATGCACAAACGCTCACGATAATATCTCTTTTGTAGCTATCTATCTCTATTGCTCTTGCGTATTGGCGCGACAGAGCCAGACTGCCTTTAGCGGCGTTTCTTTCTTTCGCGTCGCAGAAATGCCATTCGGCTACGGGGCCAGAACTTGTTTTAGAGTTTCTTACTATTACAGACTCGTAGTCCTCCGTCCCCATTTCACCACCAGACAATTGGCAATGCGGCATCGCTACACGGTTATTTAGTATTCCAAAAATACGCACTAAGCGTTGCGCTTCAACATTTCTTTTGAGAATCGCCAAGGAGTGGAATGCCCTGCCTAAGGCCTGATTTAGACGGCGTGCGAACTCGCACGCGATTTTAGTTACATTGCGGGCTGTAGAGGTTAGATTAATTTTGCAGTGCCATCAAATACCGCAATGTAATGAAACTCGTATGCGAGTTCTCGTACCGTCTAAATGGGGCCTAAGTCTGTGTTTCCGCATGAGTACAATCCAGGTCTCTTTAAAGCAAGCACTTACCATCAGGTGTGATTGTGGTCAAACGTCTACCTATTCAAATTGAATAAAATAACCTAACCTAACCACAGAGTTAAAATTTTGAAAAAAACCCCGACCGCGACATGACCGATTTTCATGAAACATGACTAAGAACACTCCCGACTAACTCAGCTTTCAGACAAAAAAACTAAATCTTAATCGGTTCATCCGTTCGGGAGCTACGATGCCACAGACAGACACAGACAGACAAACAGACAGACAGACAGACACGTCAAACTTTCATTTTTGCGTCGGGGGTTAAAAACTAGGTTTCATACTCTTATATTTTTTTATGATTTTGATTCAGATTGAGTTGAAAACGACCCACTGGCCATAATTACATATAAGTATGGGTTAATATTCGTGAAACATTTGCTTATGTTACGGTAAGCATTTAATATGTTGTCAGTATCAAGAACGTCATATCTGTGTACCTAATATAATGTACCTAGAACTGATATTTCCTCCATAAAGTCCATACAATGTCATTTTCCGTCACGTTTTCGCCATCTAGTGACATGTTTTGAACTCATGGTCGCTACACTTTTATCTAAGACTGTCGGATGTCGGGGGTCGAATTTTCTCCATAATGTTACGTATTTTGTAAATATTTTTTACCATTTATATGAAGCTTGAATTTGAAAGATTATAGACAAAAAAACTTGCATTGTGATTTTGTTTGCTACGACGTAGCAATCGCTACGAAATTTGGAAGGTCATTTAGCTGAAGTCAACAGAAGCGAAAATATAATTATAATATTTATAAGTCTAAATATTCGTTTTAGATAAAGTATGGAAAAGTTATGTATGATACGTTGTTTGGTGACCGTGATATACACACGCTTTAATAGCGTATCATCATATTTACTTACCTGCAGGGCTTATTATGCTTGCAATTTTATCACTTGTTAACGTGTATAAGAAATCTGTCTCTCTCTCACTAACATACTTGCCAGAATGTGACGAATGCTTTATCCATATGAATAAATGATAAAATTGGAAGCATCATAGGCCTGCTGCGTATATTATATACTGTATAGGTAAAATCCTATCAGTAAGGAGAATAATAACGTTGCCATGTACATAACTGGAAATGAAATAGAATACATTTTGCAAATGCAAAATCTAATATAAAACAAATTAACTTTCGTTGCAAGAAAATTAAACTATTGTATCTAATTTAAACTCTCAGAAATTCTCCCTGCAATTTTCAACTTAGATAGTTGAACTAACCAGGTCTCTTCTTCCAGCGTTTAAAAAGCTTTGTAAGATTATACGCATTAGATATAAAATTGCAAATTACTTTGTGAAAGACATTGTTTATGCAAAGAGTAAAAAATGTGGGTGGGATTTGCACAATTTTGTACTAATTTGAATAAAATATTCTTTTGCATAATATAGGGGCGCGAACTTTGTGTGTACGGTGTTTATTCTCTTAGACGCACTTTCCGTTAAAATTAAATTAAATTTACAACATGTGTAAGTACGAATATACAGTTATTTTTTTACACACTTAAATAACAAGCTAACTCTAAAAAAATTATAAAACAACTTAAAATTAAATTAAAAACTAATCTAAACTAAAACATATATCTAACTTTGGTTCTTACTATTATACTGTGTAACATAATTTTAACACAAATTAAATAAATAAAGAAGTGCCACTGATCTAAGCACGATACAGGCAAGATTACGTAAACTCGTGGACGATGGGGAACGATACGCAACAGGTTCTGTCAGACCAATACTGAAGGGCGATATCAACGATTTTACAGGGTACGTAGCCAAGCGCATAAATGCTTACGATAATATCGTTATCGTAGCTATCTCTATCGCCCTTCCGTGTTGACGCGACAGAGCAAGACCGCGTTTCAATCGGCGTCTAGCGTCAACGATTGTCATTTCGGGGAGGCCGGTTGACCCTGTTCGTCACAAGGATTTGCATCTGCCTGGCTTGAGGCTACTAGAACAGAATAGAAAAGAATATCGTCTATTCGTGAACTTGAACACAGACCAGACAAATACATTATAAGTCATAACAAAAACAGAAAGGAATGAAATGTCACGAAATGGCCTCATCTCAGTATGTTGCTGGTGACTTCCAGAGCTAATCTTCCGATATTCGACTACACATCCATGAAAAACTGCAATGGAATTAAAGACTGTGATAATGATGGATGTCACTCAAAAAAATATTAAACATCCTTATTCATAAACATACTCTAAAGTTATTGTGCCGATAAAGTTCGTTTGTCCCTTTCAGACGTATTGGTGTGAAGGAAAAGGACAAACGAACTTTATCAGCTTGATAACTTTAGAGTACGTTTATGAATAAGGGGTAAGATAATTAGACAACTCTGAATATACGTCAGTCACACTTGTGTGCCTACCCGTATTGACCGAAATTTAATTTACAAGACTTAAAATCTCGAAATGCAAATATTAACTCCATTGAAAATTCCTCTGCCGACCGGAATTTCCCTCGAATTCGTGGTATTTTTACATATTTCACTGAAACCTAATGATATTAAATTCCTGTACGGCTCGACGATAAATTAATCGTATTGGGTCGTAAATCTATCGGTAGCGCACCGCATTACGGCAGATTAAACAGATTTAATTATGCGATATATCGGTAAACGAACTGAACTAGATACCAATACGATTTGGTTGCACTTTTATTATAAGTATGTATCTACTTAATATAAAAAAAAAATTGACCAATTTTTTTTTTGCCCAAAATATCGTTGGGCGGATAGAATGGAGGTTGACCTCCGTGAGCTCGGCGTCGGCGAAAGCTGGCGCGATACCGCTCAAGACCAAGTCAAATGGCGTGCTCTTGTGTTGGAGGCCAAAACTCATTTTGGGTTATCGCGCCAGCCAAGTAAGTAGTAAGTAGTACCTACTTAGTACTTATATCATAGAAACGTTGTCAGCACCACATGTATTCTAATAAAATGACAAACATTAAATACTAAGAGTAAATGAAGCTGATCAAAAATTAAAAAATAACCACTTTGAAGCTTTATAGCCGCTAGCGACAACCTGGAATCTAAAAATCGCCAGCGATTAAAAAAAATATATGTAAGATGCAGGAGATTACAAATTACAAAACGTCACTCCTGTCTTTGATAAAAGGATAGATACTAAGAATTTCTCATCAAAACCAACTTCAATTCCAAGAGAACTTACTTATCACCTTTCTGAAATCAAACACTTCAAAGGGTAGAATTCTTCTATATTACTCGAAATTCTCATAAATCTAAATTTAGCCTCAGTCAATATTACTTTACACAAGGTAAAATCTGCTTTAAACGAAATTGAAACTATGTAGCTTCTGTAATACGGGCCGGCGGGCGTAGCACACTAGTGTGATAAACTTTATCGCATCGTTGCGTCTCTATCGCACTTAAAAATAGTGCGAAAAGGACGGCCTGACGTTATATCGTTTATCACGCGACCGTGCTTGCCTTCCAGAAAACTACTTTATCTTCGTTTAAACGTCGACCCGAAAAAGCGGTTAAAGTTAAACTTTAAACTGGGACGTTCTAGTCATTCATAAAGTAGTATTTAGTTTGAAGAGGGTCTGTGGGTTTTGCGCAAAAAGGGACTGCTCTGGACTGGTGATTGATGGAGGCTTAGTCGGAATGTAAAAATTATGACAGGAGTTGTAGGAAATTATGAAATTGTTCCGGCATTTGGTACGGAAATTAATATTTGTAGTTAGGAAAATAACCATTATAATCTTCATATGTTTGTGGTAACGGGACTTCATATGTGTGTGATAAGAAATTCTCCACCCCCTTTCTTCTTTCCTTCCTTCTGTGGTGGGATATGGGTATAGGCGTGACGACTAAAAAAAACTAATTAGTCCGTCAGTTAGATTATGAAATAATTTTAGACACGTATTTTTTTTTCTCGATAAAGAAAAATGACGACGGTATAGTGCTTTGAAGTTCGCGTGACCTCACGCCTAGGTAAAATTTTTACTTAGAAGTGACTTCACAAGCCCCAGAACCAAAACTTTGATGCTCTATATCTTTGTATTTTTTCATTAGTTAGAAAAAGTGAAAACTATGTGTTCAGTATTTTTGGGCGATCTAACTGACGGACTACCATTTTTTATGTAGTCGTCATCCCTATTTAATTGTGGCGTAGGCGAGAGGCTGGCAACCAGTCACTGCAAAGTCACAATTTCGTTTTCTTTCAACCCCTATTTGCCAAGAGTGGTACTGAAACTTGAGGAGCTTCGTGTGCTCCGTCTACCCATTTATACAGGCGTGTTTGTATGTATGTAATCATCATAACTAAATATTTTCAACGATATCGTTAACTCTTTAAAAGGAAACAAATGTGACTCACATGCTGATTGTGGTTGAAGTAAAAATATAAGTGCTAGCAACGTTTGATTTAACGCATAATTTGCTATCGAATATGTTAAGACTTGTGGCAAGAGCCATACCCAGTTTTACATTAAGTTTTGAAAGGTGCAATTTAGAATCGTACAATGATCGTGTTCCGGGTTGTACGCAGGTTGCAGTAATTAGTCTACTGATGTAATCAGCAGTAGACTAAATTACTCGTAATCGTTTTTCCAAACAAACATTTAACTTGATAATTTTATTGCCTGATATAAAATGCCTTAAAGCATACGTACCTGAAACATCACAATTTGTACCAAGTGTTGAATCGTGCAATAAAATTCAAATAAATAAACCAACAAATTTATAATAACAGGCCTTTGCATCTATAACAGATGATTCAAGCAGCATCCTTGCGACACTTACGTTCGTGGCTGTATAGCCCAATTCGAGAGAGGATCCCTCGTCCGCACACACGACAGGTGTATGCTCCCCCAGATGGGCGGGGGTTAGAGGCCTGCTCGTGACGCCTCATGCGTTTATCATTCAAGGAGGAGAACCAGGCGTTGTCGTGCTTGGATTGACCGTCATGGACAACACGGCGCCACGTGGGTCGGTCTTCGGCCAGCCGCTGCCACTGGTTGCATGGAATATCAAATGTGACCATGTCACGCTTCACGCAATCTTTAAAGCGCAGCATTGGCCGTCCGACCGGTCTCTTTGCATCTGCAACCTCTCCCAGCAGGATTTGACGGGTAAACGAGTCTGCTCCATTCGATACACATGCCCGAGCCACCTCAGTCGCCTCTTCTTTAGTATGGCTGTGATACTAGGAAGCTGTGCCTCGGCTAGAACAGACTCGTTTGTCACGCGATCCTTCCATGTGATGCCCAGTATGCTCCGCACACAGCGCATGTGAAAGGAGTTCAGCCGGCGTTCTTGTTTTGCGTACGATGTCCAAGTTTCCGCTCCATACAGAAGTGTACTTAGGACACATGCTTGGTAAATGAGCATTTTCGTTTTTACCGTGAGTTGTTTATTGTCCCAAGCCCTTGTACGGAGCCTCCCGAACGTTGTGGCCGCTTTGCCGATGCGGGAGTCGATCTCCGCGTCAAGCGAAAGAAAATGCCAACAAATTTAGGCTTAGAATAATAACGCAAGTAATAGGGTAGCGTTTACCCCTTGCATTTCGTTATTCAATATCATCGGTGAGTCATGAATTTTTATCAGTCTCGTGCGAAGGTAAACCGGCGGTAGGTATACGTCTAGACCATATTGATCAATTTGTAATAACGAATTCAAATCGATGCTTTTTAGGTATTCTAACATCACTTATTTTGGGACTATGATGTTTTTTCTTAGCGATGGTGGCTTAGTGGCAAGAGCGTGCGGGTTTCAATCCGGTCGTCGTTTTTTTGAACTTATGTGCGAAATGTTATTTGACATTTGCCAGTCGCTTTTCGGTGAAGAATACATCGTGAGGTAACCGTTACCCTTCGGGTTGAAAGGTCAGATGATAGTAGTAGATAACGCAAGGAGGAGGATGATGTGTTTTTTTTTTTGTAATGGGACGCCTGCTTATCTACTCTTACGCTTACATCTTTGTGGCTAACATACCTAAGTTCAGAATGAATGTAATTTTCCGGGTCGTTCATGCAAGCTTTCCTAGTTAAAATTTCTGCTAGGCAACACAAAAAATAAACCTACCTTTTATCATTAAGGTACTTTACTAGTAATCAATTTTAGGCAAGCCGGTGGGAATCGGTTATGAACCAGGCGCTGCTGATAGATATCAACCATTTGAAAAATATAACAAATTAGCATACAATTAACCATTTAACTGCTAATGCAATATAATATTACGAACAAATAACGCCATCTTCAAAATGTACTTTTAAACCACTACGTTTACCTTCGTATGTACGTACAATGTCAAGTTAATGTCTGCATAACTTTGCACGTGGCAGAGAATGTCGACTGTCGCGAGAATTCTCTACATTTGAAGTTTAAGGTGGAAACCCATTACACCATATAATGCTATGATACAAAGAATATTTTTTTGTCTGACACGTTCATAGCACGGTCATAGCATGATATGGTGTAATGGGTGTCCACCTTTAAAGTTAAGTTCATACATGACTGTGCTTAAATTTCTAGGAAGATGATCAATTAAGGCTTATTTTACTATTATTAATCCTAATTAACTATTCCAGCAGGCTATAGACTTATATTTTCCTTTAACGCGACAATTCTGAATCAAAATTACTAGAAAAGTCTATCCCCCTTATCCAAAAACGTTCACTAAAGTTATGAAGCCGATAAAGTTTATTTTATCTCTTTCTATCACACCATATACGTCGGAAAGGGAGAAACCAACTATGACGGCTTGATAACTTTGGTGTACGTTTATAATTACTTTAGTGTACTTTATGATCTGTGTTCCCAACAATCCAGGTCTCTTTAAAGCAAGAGTAAATAGTATCGTTTCCACCGTAACTCATCACTTACCATCAGTAAAACGTCTACCTATTCATACTAAAAAAAAAAAAATAATAATAATTATCTGTAAATAACATAAGCACAGGTTATCGGGTAGTCTACATAATTATGGTGCGATGAGATAATCTCTCGACAATCATCAGCTAGCCATATGTGATCTCCTCAAAACTGAAAACAGCCCTTTCTTCAAAATAATAAAGATAAGCCGCTACAAGCATTACTTTGATTCAATAACGCGAAATCTCAAGCTTATCGCAAACGTCGCGGTTAGGGGTCCGGTATCCGGCCGGGTAAGGACCCGGATTAACACTAGAGAGATTTATTTACCCTACAAGACGTAAGACGTCCTGTGCCGGCGCCTTTACCCTTAAGTTTGGTGTACACGAGAGTAAATTTTAAGGATGTGATTGTATACAGATTTTTTAAATAGATAAGTACTTTTATTATAGGACCAAGTTACACAGAAACTTATATAATATATCTATAAAATCAGACGACCGGTCTGGCGCAGTCGGTAGTGACCCTGCCTGCTACGCCGCGGTCCCGGGTTCGAATCCCGGTAAGGGCATTTATTTGTGTGATGAACACAGATATTTGTTCCTGAGTCATGGATGTTTTCTATGTATATAAGTATGTATATATTATATATATCGTTGTCTGAGTACCCACAACACAAGCCTTCTTCAGCTTACTGTGGGTCTCAGTCAATCTGTGCAAGAATGTCCTATAATATTGATTTATTTATTTATTTAAATATTTGTTTTAGTCTATATGTGGAAGGGCAGCACCGTCGTCAAAGCCGAGCCATCGGGTGATGGTCTTGAAGCGGTGGCGTGTGCCTCGAATGCACATGCTGGTCGCGCGTATTACAGCAATATTGATGCGTGCATGAAGCCAGCCTAATATTGTGGATAAGGATTGTATACAGATTTATTTAGCAGAACTTCGACCATTTAAATCCGACAAGCTACATCAATGGTACTGCCAAAGAAATTCGTAAGTAGTAAATATAAAAATAAATATTACAGGACATTCTTACAGAGACTGACTGAGTCCCACGCTAAGCTCATCAATGCTTGTGTTGCGGGTACTCAGATAACGATTTATATGTACATACCTACACAGTATAGGTATACTAAAAAGTCAGTGATCAAATAAAATGAAGTAAATTGCGACAGACCCAGATATATAACGTCACTAGCTTGAAAAAATTAACTAACTTAAGTATTTTCTTCTGTCAAAGAAAATAAAATTGTAGTAGGTATGTATGGAATGCATAAACTGCTTTGAGGATCAATGTGAGAAACGAGATTTTTTTCAAAGTAGGTGACCAATAACTATATGATTTATATGTAAGTATGTGTTAAAAACGAGATTATTTTAATGTTATCCATTTGTCTTTTATTACGGTTATTTAGACAAATTTAATGATTAGGCCATGCGCAATAATAACAAAATTGAAATCTGCCCATTTGTCCCAATTTTCTTAAAGAAAACTTTTTTTTATTTCCTCATCTTCTTCCTCTCGTGTGTAAAAGGCTTTACCCTTCCGTATCTCCGGGATAATGGAACTTTTTGTCATTTTAATCACGTCTCGGCCTGAGGGGGTTTGTTCTGAATATTCTGGTTAAATTAATTGGATTTCGCGTCCTTCATAACATTCTTCTCGTTCCGACAATTAGGTTAACAATCAGGCTTTATTGCGATACACGATTATCGATACATTGGCTTTTACGATAAAATAAAGAAACCTCGAAAACATGAACGAATTTTTTTTTTTACAAAATATTTTTCGCTTATTTCGGATGAGTCGTAAATATTATTTATACGAAAAATAAAAAGCCTACCACCACAGGTCCGACTGCTCTGACCAATAGAAGCGTGCGAATATTTCCGTTCCTAATTTGTTGTGTACGCTAAGCGTACTTCGGGAACCACAGGAATAGTAAATAACTTCCACTCTTTATATTTAAAGTATAAGATGATTTATTAAGAGAACACTTAGAAGCTACTTTTTTCAGTGACCAGTAAGTAATCATATATTTTTAAATTCCTCAGGGCAACCAATGTTACCAGCACAAATTAAACACTTTGTATTAATCTACATTATACATTTCTATGATAATTTTAGTAAATAATCTTTAATTATTTTATACATTCAGTTTAATATTTAAATACTTTAAAACACATATCTAAATAAACTATTATAATCATAATCTATGAACATTTAAATCAGTTAATCACTAGACTCAAACGTTTCTCAATTATACCTTCAAATCTCAATCACTAAATTCAATGTTTACATACTTCTACCCGTCATTTGCTAACATTCGGCCTTTTCTGACATCGTTAGCGTCCTCGCGTGTACGTCTGTGTTACTAATTTCTAACAATATTTACAAAAATCATATACCAATTTTCAGTATTAATAAGTTTTAGTAAGCAATTGCTAAAAGCAATCTCATAAATGTAAATAACAATATACCATTTTCTGTATCAGAATACAATTAAATTTACTACTTAATAAGTACATCATTTTACCCAACATATCAATCAAACAACCACTCTGCACTTATATTCAAGAAGTACAACACACTGTTCTGACCTGTACGACATTCACGGTTAATAACAGCACCGGGCTATTAGCGCCACTAAGCGCTAGCAGCACCATCAAGCGCTAGCAGCGCCATCAGGACTCGCCGCGCCACCAAGCGCTAGTATCGCCACCAAGGGCTATTAACGCCACCAGGGCTAGTATCGCCACCAAGGGCTATTAACGCCACCAGGGCTAGTATCGCCACCAAGGGCTATTAACGCCACCAGGGCTAGTATCGCCACCAAGGGCTAGTAACGCCACCAGGGCTAGTAACGCCACCAAGGGCTAGATTCAGTAAACAATCATTAATGAATACAAATTTTAAAACAATCAATAATCTCTACACAAGTTTGACTTATAGCTACAATCATTTCATTAAATGTTAAATAATTAAACTAATTCACTATAAAATTTACTTTATGCGTCAGAATCACTCTCCATGGGATCATTTTCAAAAACCAACCAAGGGTGTATCTTATCCACCGCAAACACTGATTTGTATACCGGTTTTCCTGCCTTTTTAGTAATAGGCGTATCCTCGACCTCATACCTATCATTACCCAAGACTTTGGTGATTTTGTAAGGCCCGCTACATTTAGGTTGCAATTTCTTACTTTGGCCAGTTGGGTTACCTATCTCTCTCTCAATACGGACAAGATCGCCTATTTTATATTCATGTGGCGATTTCCGCTTGCTATCAAATCGCTCCTTTTGTTTCTCCTGCCCTATACGCATCCTTTCACTAGCCTCTGCCCTTATTACGTCTGAATTCTCATATTCTTGAGCTTCTGACACTATCTCATTCATCACCCCATCAGAACTGCCTGTGGGAATTATGCTAAACAATAGTTGCGACGGTGTTTTATTAGTTGCCTTATTGATCGTATTGTTAAGACCCCATTGCACTTTAGGTACGCAAATGTCCCACTCATTATCCGGTTTTCCGTGATTCATTGAAGTAAGTGCGTCTACAATGGAACGATTATAGCGCTCAATCTGACCATTGGCGCGAGGGCTAGCAACTGCATTAAGAATATGAACACACCCTTTGTCTTTTATATAAGTTTTAAAAGAGTTACTGGTGAAACTAGTTCCCCTGTCTGTAATCAAACGCCTCGGTACGGCAAATATGCTGAAGTATTCTTCAAAGACATTTATGGTGGTACTAGTCTTACAGTTTTTAACGGGCTTTATGTATATGAATTTGGTGAACGCGTCAATTATTGCTAGGAGGTAAGCATTTCGCCGTTTACTTACAGGGAATGGACCACAATGATCTGCGTGTAAGGTGTGAAATGGTCTATCAGGTTTTTGGATGGGATGTAGCATGCCTTCCTTAGGACCGCCGGGCACTTTGTTATAAGCGCAATGTAGACATGCATTACAGTATTTTTTGACAAACCGGCGCATTTTTTTGAACCAATACACATTGCGAATTCTTTCATAAGTCTTTTCATATCCAAAGTGCCCAACGTCATCATGATGACTTTTAAGGATCTGCCACCTGACCGATTTTGGGACGACCCACAACAAAGTCACATCTTCGCCCTTTTTAACTATACGATAGAGCCTATCATTTTTATATACAAAATTATTTTTAACATCTACTGTTACATTAGTCTCGGGATCTTGTAGAATTTGTACTATTCGTTGTAATTCGGGGTCAGCCTGTTGAATAGTTTGTAACCATTTGTCATCAACTGTGAAATTCGATTCTGTATCACTTATGTGAAAAACGTGACAATCATCGTCACGACATGGTGGATTGTCTGCAGCAATGGCGTTTCGACTCAAGGCGTCTACATGAGTCATTCTTGTGCCAGCTCGATATTCTATAGCAAAATCAAATTCTTGCATAGCCATCCACCATCTCGCCACTCTAGGGACTAAGTCTTTCTTTGTCATTGTACTGCGGATTGCATGGCAATCTGTTACTAGTTTAAATGAACAACCCAACAAATAAACTCTAAATCGATTCAAAGCAGTTATGACTGCCAGAGTCTCCAACTCATAAGCGTGAAACTTTTGTTCCTCAGGCGACGTTTGTCTACTATAAAATGCTATGGGTTGGAGTCCCCTACCAGCGTCTTGTAACAGAATAGCGCCGAGGCCCATTTTGCTTGCATCTGTATGAACCTCCAATCGAGCATTAGGTTCATACAAAGCCAACACGGGTCTGCTGACTAGTATTTCCTTCAATTGATTAAACGCTTGTAACTGTTCTGACTCGAAGCGCCACGGTTCGTTCTTCTTTGTAAGGACAGTAAGGGGCCTAGCTATCACAGAGAAATTGCGAACGAATTTACGGAAGTAGCTCGCTAATCCGACAAACTGGCGCACCTCATGTACGTTCTTTGGAGTGGGGAACTTCTTAACAGCATCGATTTTGAAAGACCCGGGCCTAATACCCTCTTTAGAAATTTCGTAGCCGAGATATTCGATCTTTTCTTGGAAAAACACGCACTTTTTTAAGTTTAATGTTAGTTTAGCGTTACGAAGCATAACAAATACCCTCTCAAGCTTTTCAAAGCCCTCTTTAACAGATTTTGACGGGACTAAAAGGTCGTCCATGTATGCAAGAACTAATTTTTGTCCAACTCCGTTTACCATCGAATTTATCGCGCGTTGAAAGACACTTGGAGCATTTGCCAAGCCGAACGGCATCCTGTTGAATTCGTAGAGGCCGTCCGGAGTGACAAAAGCTGTCAAGTGCTTACTGCCCTCAGCCATCGGTACCTGGTAATAACCGCTAGCTAAATCGAGGCTGGTGAAGAAGTTGTTGCCACCGAGACAATCTAATTTATCCTCAATACGTGGCAGTGGATATTTGTCTTTCAATGTTTTTCGGTTCAACGCTCGATAATCGACGCATAAACGTTTTTGTCCATTTTTCTTGCTAACTAATAATACTGGGCTTGCGTAAGATGATGAACTTTCCCTGATAATTCCGTTTTTAAGAAGATCTTCTATAATCATTGACAGTTGCTCTTTTTCTTTGAGGGACATACGGTAGGGATTATAGACTACAGGATTATCGTCTTTAAGTTTAATGTCCATTTCTACTAGATCAGTTTTGCCTAATTCGGATAAGTCTAATGCGAAGCAATCGCGGTATTTCGATAAAAGCGCATGGAATTCATCACGTTCAGTGTCACTTAATTGCGTTCCTATTACGACATCTCCTACTAGCAGTGCTTGCTCATTATTATCAGAGGTAGTACTGGTAGTCAATGACATAACTGTTGACTCATTAATCTCATCGTAACTACTACCCCTAGCTAACACTTGATTTTTATCGAACTTTAATCCTGAATCAGAAAGATTTGAAATCATGATAAACCCGTGGTTATCATGAAAACTGTACAATCCCGGTAAAACGATGTAATTCTTTTGCTGTGCATTGCAAAATGAAGCAGCTACATATAGCGACCCAGTGAAATTTGCCACTGTACTCACTTCTACAGGTGAGGTGCAACTTGGCGCTATCGTCATATCAACAGCTGTTTTTATAGTGTATTTTGTATTCGGTAGAACACATTCCTCCCCTGGAACTCTATAAAATGTCAAATGTTTTGGTGTTTTTATAACAACGACATCTGGTAACTCAGTAAAAGTGCGGCCTATCAGAATTTCGCTCGGCATGAGGTGATCGGGTATGACCATCAAATCAACTAGACTTTCAACCTCGTCTACACTTAGAGTACCCCTAACAAAACCCAGGGGTCGCACAATACCATCACCAAAGCCTCTTAAATTTTCCATATCGTCAAGGCGTTGCCATGACCCAAACATCTTTGTCGCATAACTTTCCTTAATCAAAGTACGCGCACTTCCGAAATCTATGAAAGCAGACGTAAGTATACCTTCGAACTTAACGTCCTTATAATACTTCTCGCTAACATTGGGTATGTCAGTGTCATTCGTTTCAATACGTCTTACGTCGTTATTGTCAGATGGAGCAGGCAATTGTAACAAACCGCTATTGCTAGAATTGCTGTTACTTGACGCCCCTAAAGTCGTCTTATTTCGACACTCATTCGCTACGTGCCCCGCCCTACGACAAATACTACACTTTTTCATAGGTTTTGTACATTTGGAGCGAATGTGGCCAACCTCTCCACAGTTATAGCACACGATTTCTGGTTTGATTGACTCATTACTTGTTGCTGCGTTCGTGGCGTTTTGAGTTGGCCGAGAATCTTTGTTCCAAGGTTTATTGCGTTTTTGCGACATTAAATAGCTGTCACTCTGAGACAAAGTCCGTAAATACGAGAATAATTGTTCCGGCTCCTCAAAACGGCACGAATTTGCACTCATTCTGACAAACTTATCGTCTATCCCGTGAACTAAACACCCTACGGCCTTACGCCCTGCTATGTCGCATTTATTTATCAAAATCATTTTTTCATAATAGTATACGTCTAGTGGTTGCCCTAATTTACAACGCACATTGAGCATCCGTTGCAAAAGATCGCCATAGTTTTCAGTGGAGGGAAAAGCTAGTTTTAACTTTTCTATCCATTGCGGCCAAGTGTACAAAAGGGATGGCAGACCTTGGTACCAACGCTTTGCCAAACCAGCCAGCTTGGGCAGCGCATAATGGCACGTCTGAGTATCTGTCCAGGAATATATTTGAGCGCACTCGTTGACCTTGTGAATCCAACATTCGATGTTTTGGGCACCATCGTTAGGGTCAAACTCAGGCACTACGTTGACGTGTGCAGTATAGGCATGACCCGGCAAGATATTTCCCACTAACATACTACTTGTACAACATTACACATACTTACAACATTACTTGTTTAACATGTAAAATGGTGCAATAAAGAATATTTACTTACTTACTTACTTACTTACTTACTTGTACTAGCTTGATTCACCCCAGTAGTATGATGATCATTATTACGGTTAGAGTTCAAAGGTAACGGCGGTGTAGAACTTTTGGGTTTGTTTGTAATAACATCCCTTTGCTTACTCTTGCGATGACGATGTTTTTTCTGTTTCTTATGTTGCCGACGCGGCGGCGAAGATGTCGAACTACGTGACGATACCGATATGTTCCGGTCAGATGATTTCGAATAACGACGGTGGTGTTTAGAACGACGCTTACGCGATCTAGAAGCCCTATCTGATCCCATGGTTAATAATTCTGTTTGTACTTCACAATGTAGTTAGTAATCATCTAGTACCTAATCAATAAACTTTCCAGGAAATACACAACACATTACATAATTTATCTAGTTGCATAGGCGACTATTTTCCAAAATATACTTATATTAAAATAATTAAGCACGATTGTTACTAATAAACATTAATGTCTTTAAATATCCGTCTACTGCACAAACGTACAGAACTAAGTAGATACACATAAATTACTTATAACGGTTTCATTACGTAACGCGTTCATTATAAACTTTCAAAACTAAACGGTTAATCGACGGCTGAAGTTTCAATATTTCAAATTAATCACTTCACTTTTCGCGGCACCAGCAACGACTAGTTCATAAAATAAGCACTATTCACCAATTACATAAAAATCAATTCACTGACCTTCACTCGGGGTCAAATACCTCGTTTCCAGGCGACGTAGGTTGCTTTTCCAGGATCGGCACTTCTGATTTGTACGCTAAGCGTACTTCGGGAACCACAGGAATAGTAAATAACTTCCACTCTTTATATTTAAAGTATAAGATGATTTATTAAGAGAACACTTAGAAGCTACTTTTTTCAGTGACCAGTAAGTAATCATATATTTTTAAATTCCTCAGGGCAACCAATGTTACCAGCACAAATTAAACACTTTGTATTAATCTACATTATACATTTCTATGATAATTTTAGTAAATAATCTTTAATTATTTTATACATTCAGTTTAATATTTAAATACTTTAAAACACATATCTAAATAAACTATTATAATCATAATCTATGAACATTTAAATCAGTTAATCACTAGACTCAAACGTTTCTCAATTATACCTTCAAATCTCAATCACTAAATTCAATGTTTACATACTTCTACCCGTCATTTGCTAACAGTTGTATATGTTTATTAGTCTGATAAAAATCATGCCTCCGATTGCGTTTTTCGGTCACTGACTATTCAAAGTTCAAACATTACAAAAACATACAATTTTATGTACTTATGCATCTATTTAAAAATTAAATTAAAAACACATGCAATAACCTAAAACTAACTTTAATTATGTGTCTATTTATTATTGTACGCACTAATGACGTGTTTCATGTCATGAATCATGAACAAATTATGAGCGTTCTACGTTATTCTAGCTACTTCTATGTACTTAAGTTAATAAATTAATTATGTGAGATACAATGCTATAATACACTCTAGAATACATTTGATAGTTTTAGTCATGGAACGACGAGTAATTCGATTTAAAGACTATTATAACATAAGAGCTATTAACTGAGAACAATATGGACGGGAGTGGCATTCAACCACTAAAAAATCTAATCATGATTTGATACCAAGAGTATAGGTAATATTAAAAACGTAGACTTTACGCTTAATGTATGAATGTTAATATAAGTACCCATATTGACATTTTAGCGACAAATTTATCTAAATTTTATTTTGGTTCTTCGAAAAAAAAAAAAAATTTTTTTTTTTCACTAAACTTCTGATCTTATGTAACAACGCTAGGTTAAATTAGCCATATAATATTCATTTTCATTTAACTGGTCTACAATGTCTACATCGATAAGTAATTGTGTTAGGTACCTTAATTTCCGTCGTTTCGATACTCAATGTTTTTTTATGAATAGACACATCACACTAATTACGACTTTTATCGTCAAAACAATATCATTATCTACTCGTATATATTTTAATAATTGGAATTCCGCACCGGAACGATGCCGGCAGCAGATATCCCCTTATATATTTACGTTCACCATTTTACAGATGATTAAAACTTGGTGGAGAATTGGAGATTACCGTTCAATTTACTTTAAAACAATGTTCGATTCGAATTACCGATACGGCTTCAAAGTTATATTTAAATGTTAATAAAAATATGGAATAATCAAAACGAAAACTCTCTTTTTAACCGACTTCAAAAAAAGGAGGAGGTTCTCAATTCGACTGAATGTTACTCGATATCTCCGAGAATCGTGGACCGATTTTCAAAATTTTTTTTTTGATCGAACGGGTATAACCCCGAGATTGTCCCATTGGCACCAATTCGGGGTCTGATGATGGGATCTTGGAGAAATCGAGGGAACTCTTCAAATGTTATAGGCACATGTAATATTTTTAGTGTATTTTTCAAAGGTACACCAGTATTTACGCCTGATGGTAATAATTTTATGTGGCTGAGCTGATGATGGAAGGTCAACTCCTCAATGGTTAGGAGTTAAAGGATAATTCTTTCACTACTGTACATATATTCAGACTGATACATATAATATCACTAGGAACCACTAAAAATCAACAAATAAATAAACTTTTTAACAAAAAATAAAACCGCCTTCAGAAAATAAGCGTGTTACAAAACACAGAGAAACTAAAAAGCCAAAAATAATAAACCTTTGAATTCAGATTTCTTATTGGATTGCAATAATCTAAACATCCAAATTATAAACAAATCAATTATTTTTGGAGTCGGGGCCAGCCTGCGTATGGTTGGGTGGGGCAAACAGGAAATAGCAAGGCGACGAACAGGTCTGGTACCGACTACAAAAATAATTGATTTGTTTATAATTTGGATGTTTAGATGATTGCAATCCGATAAGAAATCTGAATTCAAAGATTTATTATTTTTGGCTTTTTAGTTTCTCTGTGTTTTGTAACATGCTTATTTTTGAAGGCGGTTTTATTTTTTGTTATATCCTGTTGCATTCGCAGCCAATCATTTTGTTGTATTTTTAATTGTAATTTTTTTTATTAACGGCGAAAAATAGCTACCGTTTTTAAATGAAAATATGTTTGCTTATTTATGATTGAGCAATATTTTTAGGTCCGTTATTTTCGTAAAAAAAGCAAATTAAAAGAGATGTAAATGCAAGGGGTTATTTTAAAGTAGAAAATATGAATATCCTTTTAGTAACAAAGTCAATTTGCTAGATATAATACAGGGACGCCTAGAGTTACTAGTCTAGGAAATGGGACGGGTTCCGCCGTGGCGGGGTGGCCCAGGGGTTCAACTCGTTTGCCTGGATTGCTAAAGACGCCGGTTCAATTCTGGCCTTCACCACTAAAGGTGTCAGTTTTGTTTTGTTTTTAATATATGGCATCTACTTCAATTCACCTCTAATGTATTTTTTTAACATAAAAATTATACTACATATGTAACATGTGTCGTGTTCGTTTTCGTTGTCACTTAACGATAGAACAATCTACAAAAGGCCCTTATACCCGTCATCATCATTCTCACTCATGGGAGCCTGGGGTCCGCTTTGACAACTATTCCCAAGATTTGGCGTAGGCACTAGTTTTACGAAAGCGACTGCCATCTGACCTTCCAACCCGAAGGGTAACTAGGCCTTATTGAAATTACTCCGGTTTCCTCACGATGTTTTCCTTCACCGAAAAGCGACTGGCAAATATCAAATGACATTTCGCACATAAGTTAAGAAAAACTCATCGATCGAAAGTCGCACGATCTTACCGCTAGGCCACCAGCGCTTCCCTTATACCTATATGTACATACCTATATTATGTGTTTAATCTATAAATACACATATTATATAAATTAGCAATATCATATCACACTTCACAGTAATTATAAATGTGACCATGACACCCGCCCGTATTTGTGCGTAGCACGGACGTATTGATTTTAGAGGCGCGCGCATCTCCCCCTTCCCCCCTTAAGGAGGGGGTAAAAAAGGAGGTTCGGAATCGAACCTTTTTATGGGGGCAGGAATCTGAGGTTAATGCTATGTGTCAGCTACTGGTAAAGATGTTTGGAGTTTTTAAGATTGTCTTTATGGAGAATGTGATGGTAAATGAAATAATTTGACAGTGAAGGATGAGGGATGAGTGAAAATAACATGCGTGTGCGTTTAATACGTGATTGAGAGAATTTGTATTTTAAGTATTTTTCGCTGTTTGTTTATTGAATTGATTTTATTTTAAGTTATTTTCTTGTTTTTGTACTTAAAATGTTTGATACCTTTTAGTTTTTACTTGCAAAATAGGTATCATTTACATTTTTCAGAATTAAACATAATATTCAATTGTTAAACTTCCATTATAATCATTATGGATTGATTTTGGCTTAGAAAATATTCAATAGGTAACATTATTTATTAAAATATGTTTAATCGCATTTTTTTTTTGTTAATTAACACGGGAAGTTATTTTTAAGTCAGAGACAAAAAAAACGTTCTAAAAATCTAAGCCATTTAGAATGAGAGCGCAACGCTCGTTTTTACAATGTACTTAGGTAATAAGAACTAGGCTAATAAGAGCTTAAAGACATTATCGTCCTATCAATTTAAGCAAATAACTTGAAACGTATATAATCAAATAAACAAAGGTTAACTAAAGGTCACAATATCTGCAAAATTTGAGGAAAATGTATTGGAGACACCGGCCATTCCTATTTAGAATAGGTGCCGAGCCCGTCATCCTTGGCCACAGATCACTTACCACTGAAGGAAGAGTGTGAGGGCAATTTTTGTTACCCACAAGTTGCCTCTCATCTACTCCCCGCTTGCCCGCATCCACCGAAGTTGAATGACGGTCTAATAAAATTCAAGATTTAATAGTTTATTGGAATCTTTAAAAAAAATTTTATCAGGTAATTTACAAAATTTGTAATTTAATACTTTCTATACTAGAATTTTAATCGTAATTTTCATTGTATGGTATACAATGAAGAATACTTTTATAAGTAAAATACGTTACAAAAACATGGAACCCAATTAAGAGTAGGTGTTGCAATTTTGATGTTATTTTCATAGATAGTAATTATTTATTTCTTAAATACTGGGGACGCTATTGCACAACACCCTGCATTTTATGATTAAGCACTGAGACTTGGCACAGGTTGTTCCTTGGGTGGCCCTGAGTAGATAAAGATCGGGAGGCATTGAGAGCCCCCCTTAATTTAGGAGGGAAGAGGGGGGGAAGGCTGGCGCCGCCGCGCTTCCTTTGAAACCATATTTCTCTAAAACTATACAAAATAGGGCATGCGATATATCATTTTCGGATAAATGAAGGACGAGGAATTCATTTTTGGAACAAAAAAAATGTATTTTAGAACAAAAATACAAAATAAAATGGGAAAATCTGAAAACGAGATTTTTTTTTATACATATTATTGCACATTTTATGAAAACTGTAATGGTTTTTTCTAAATAAAAAATATTATTTAATAGCTACATTTATCTAGTTTTAGAAAATGTATAATTTGTTATAGAAATATATTATAGGACGAGTGATAAAAAATAATTTACATCGCCCGATAGGGTGATTTGAATGCTCATTTCAATAAGTTTTGTCAATGATTTCAGGTATAATCACTATTTTTAACACACGAAAGCCGTAATCATTGTAGTTTATGGCTATTTTAGTGATTAATGTACTTAAAATAAAAAAAAATACAAAATTTTTAAAAAATATTAAAAATGTGATATTTTTTTTTAACATTATCCTATTTTGTTCTTTCTACACAATATATATCTAAAAGCAATAAATATCAATAAAAAGCCACATTTATACAGTTTATAAAAATATATAGTTTGTTATATAAATATATTACGAAACGCGAGATAAAAAATAATGAAAATGAAAATTTTAATGTACATCTTACGTTGCATTATTCGATGAGGTGAGGTAAAGGTACTACCCGCTATGCAGTGGAGTTCGTCTAGTAATACAGAAATATACTTATTCTAATAACGTTTACACATGTAGGTATATCACGACCCAGTACAGAAAATTGTAAAAGTCCTATAATATAGTTTATTTTGATTGTACAGACATATTGCAAAAAAATGTCTTAATCACGTTCTCCTCTCCTAAAGCAGTTCTGCATGCATAGGCTTGAAGATTTTTTAGTTTACTAGCAGAATTTAGTTACTTCCTTTGGGCCCCCTTAAATCGGTTTTACCCATCCATAAAAGATAAAATAAAAATCGTCATATTCTTCCTTTCAGTATCAATGATAGTTAGTTTTGCGCAATAGTGCCATAAAAAATAAACTAGATTCGTATTAGCATTAAACATTAATGATTTTTGAACTAAGACATTGCTTTTGTACAAAGGAGAACCTCAAAAAATGGTCTGGCTAGACGAAAACATGTGTATCGGGGCTAGTACTCAAGGCTCTCAAAAAGTGTAGCTATTTTGAGTTATTCAAATAAAACAACATGAATAGTCTGAATTTAATTATGTATATATCAGAACATCCACTGCATAAGCACATCAGCTCCGAACATTTAATTTAAAAAGTATTTTTTTACGGTTGCACCTTACGCGGCACTGTTTTTTATTACACCTGCATCCGACAATTTCGAGGCATGTTTCTGCAGCAACAGGCAACGTTGCGGGCAAGTAGGCTCCCAAATCCCAATTGTTACAGACTTTCGTCCAGCCACAAGTAGAAAATAATGGCAAATTTTGAATTGGGTTTAGTTGACCCCATACATGGACACCTTGATATACCTATAACCCTTACAAAAATGGTGCAAGGCAGCTTTTGTCGGTGAAATGCTGTTAATTTGGCGGTCTTTTTTGGTTAATAACTATTTTCGGCACTCGTTAACCAAAGTACAGGACGCAGATCTGGAATAATAAATATGTCAAGTAAGAATTATCCATAAATTATGCAAATCATATAGATAACTACTATTTCACAAGATGTATGTATTAGGATCAGATGTATATATCTGACCTATCATATCAATCGATCATTTCATGTAATATAAATAGTTAAATTCAGACTATATAGGAGTATGTTGTTTAATTTGAAGTACTCTAAATAACTACACTTTTTGAGAGCTTTGAGTACCTTTACCTCACCTCATCGAATCATACAAGCTGACCCGTACCGTACAACAAGATCGCCCTGCCACGTCACTTTCATTATTTATTTATCTCGCGTTTCGTAATATATTTATATAACAAACTATATATTTTTATAAACTGTATAAATGTGGCTTTTTATTGATATTTATTGCTTTTAGATAAATATTGTGTAGAAAGAACAAAATAGGATAATGTTAAAAAAAATTATCACATTTTTAATATTTTTTAAAATTTTTGTATTTTTTTTTATTTTAAGTACATTAATCACTAAAATAGCCATAAACTACAATGATTACGGCTTTCGTGTGTTAAAAATAGTGATTATACCTGAAATCATTGACAAAACTTATTGAAATGAGCATTCAAATCACCCTATCGGGCGATGTAAATTATTTTTTATCACTCATCCTTTAATATATTTCTAGAACAAATTATACATTTTCTAAAACTAGATAAATGTAGCTATTAAATAATATTTTTTATTTAGAAAAAACCATTACAGTTTTCATAAAATGTGCAATAATATGTATAAAAAAAAATCTCGTTTTCAGATTTTCCCATTTTATTTTGTATTTTTGTTCTAAAATACATTTTTTTTGTTCCAAAAATGAATTCCTCGTCCTTCATTTATCCGAAAATGATATATCGCATGCCCTATTTTATATAGTTTTAGAGAAATATGGTTTCAAAGGAAGCGCGGAGGCGCCAGCCTTCCCCCCCTCCTCCCTCCTAAATTAAGGGGGGCTCTCGATGCCTCCCGATCTTTATCTACTCAGGGCCACCCAATGAACAACTGTGCCAAGTCTCAGTGCTTAATCATAAAATGCAGGGTTCCCATACAAGACATAGCAATAGCGTCCCCAGTAAAAGGAAAAAGAAACAGTATTTTATTGTAGCTGATAAAATAAAGACTTTCACTAAATTATAATGACTCTCATACAGATAGGTTCATGCGAAATAAAGTAACACTTCTAATTAACACAAGTCAAATTATATTCTATTGAAAATATTGAAATAGAGGGCGCTACGAGTCCTTGTATAGCTACTCATATGAGAGATAATTTCGACCTCAGTAGCTGTGACCTGGGTGGCCGAGCGTAATTTATTTCGGTGTTAAAGTAACACTTGTTCACAAGATGCAAGATCATAATTAAAGCTGTGACAAGTTGTTGAATCTAAGTTTTACGGTGTCTGTTATTCATAATCTCCGTCCAGCATTACCATTCCGCACCTCAGACCCCCGAGCGCGAACCTATTCCTTCCGCCTGGCGCCCACCCTTCCATCGCTTATTACCTATTTCAGCTTTAATTTATTCAATGATAAGGCCTATTTTGCTTTGCATAAACTGTTCCATAAATAAGCTACGGCCACAGAATAAATTTGGAAAAAATGAGCATTATTTTTTTTTATTTATTGCGAGACACTGTTATTTTATAAGTACTTGGGAGAGGACGGCTATTAGTCAGCTTTTTCTCCAATGGATGAAAGATATCGTAAAAGCCAAAAATGCAATACGGTTCTCGATAAAGGTCCTTTAAACGTATATATAGCTACAATATTTATAACTGTTTCATTCAATACTGTTCTGTTATTACTTATAACAATATGACTGTATATTTCGGGTGAGGAATGCCGAGATCCGTCGTGGCACCAAGGTGCTAGACGTGGGTTCCGTCATTACCAAACTAAAATGGAGTTGGGCGGGACATGTCGCTAGGCAGAGTGATGGCAGATGGACTAAAATGTTAACAGAATGGTGGCCGCTCACAGATCACACAGATGTAAGAAGCGCTTGGCATCCGTTAGCTCGTTGGGTGGACGACATCCGGAAAATTGCGGGTCACAACTGGATGAGACTACCTCAGGACCGGGACAAGTGGCGTATTAGAAGACAGGCCTATGTTCAGCAATGGGCGATAAAGGGCTGATGTGATGACGATGATGATGACTGTTATTATAACCGCAATGTTTGTTAAATCCATATACAGATCTATTTAAAATCCCTTTCACCATAAAAGCATTATATCACAGCTTTGATTTATTAATCAATCATATTTTTTTAATAAACGCAGCATTGCAATTTGCAATATTTGCCGTTGTCAACTTGCGCGTTGACTCACTTCTGCACAAATCCAATAAGTTCATTTGGAACCCTAGTTTCACGTACATTACCATCATACCCCAATTTAAAGAATAAAAAATATATAAAAAATATCCCACTTCGAAAGATTTGTGTGCTTTACTCAATTTCTGTAAAGCAATATAAAAACATTGCATAATAAGTAGAATTTTGGGCATTTAACTACGCAAAGTCCAGTTCTAAATTATTCAAATTATATCCATCCATTACATATTTCGAGAAATACGCGTTTCGAATACAAACCTGACGCTTAATGATAATGAATATTTAACAAACTTAAAACTTCTTGAATTGTATAAAATGTTTGGAATGTCATAATATTTAATAAAAACTAAAACAATCTTTTTGCAAAGGAAAATATGAATGTTATTCCGTAATCTAATAATATCAGCCAACCAGAAAATATCAGTATTTTTTTTAATTAACAAAGCACTTCATTATAAAACGTCAACTCTATATCTAATAATACTCTATATCCAAGGTAAAACTATTCCAAAAATAATGTGGCCTATTTAATCTGAGGTGTTAAATTTTCGAAAATATATTAAAGTATGAACCTGTATACATCTGCGAAGGAATTTAAAGATGTAGTCCGTCCCGTTTTCTCACACATATTGATTAGAAAGGGATAACACTAAAATGTTGCCACTTTTTAATTTCTAGTCTTTTTGGTCAGACTTTATACGTGAAGTCCCCAATCCGAATTGAGCTAAGGTGGGGACTACAGCTCGAGGCCTCTCATGCATGAGAGGAGGCCTCTGCCCATACCACGCATATAGACTCAATTATTTATTTATTTCATATTAAAGCTAGTCAAATAACGGTTCAACAAATAAAGCGCCATTTAACACAGTCGCATCGCGATTAAACCTAGGTTTTACTTGTAAAGCCTAAATTTATAGCCGGATCTATCTGATGGAGGCGATATATCGCGGTAATTGAATTGCCTTCTGCCACGGAGCTTTGGACATCGTACTTAGTTATTCGCTTATCCACTTATATTATACCGGTGAGTCATGACTTTAATGAGACATGAGTAGCATTAACTCTGTTCCTTATTTTATAGGTATACGGTCAACCAATTGGAACCCTAAGTCACTGTAAAACTATGTCATAGTGACGTCATAAATCAGATTTTAAGAAATCTCTTACTGCTTGTCATTTTGACATGATGACATGGTTGTAGTGACCTAGGGTTCCAATTGACTGTACCTAATTGTTATAAGGTGCATTAGGGTAATTCCGAAAGTCGTCTAATTACAAAAGTCACCATTACCATACCACCACCACCACCACCATTATTTCCATCATATTATCAAGATTCTCCTTTCGGAATTATCAGATCATTTTTGTCATTCGGAATTACCCTAATGCACCTTACTTAGCCAACGTCACAATGCTTGCGTCAGACTGCGTTTCCATTGCCACGTAGCGTGCGTCGCTGTAATAGCAATATTTTACTACTGTGGTACAGTCACCGGCATATATCAGTGATGATTTCTGTACCTTGTCGCTTTTAATCGTTTGGCAATTTTGTATGACATTTCAAACACGACGTTAAAGTGACAAGGAACAGAAATCATCACTTATTTATGCCGGTGACTGTACTCAGTCTCAGTGTAAGAATGTCCGATTTTTTTTTGCTAGTCCGGTTTAGTGTCCCACTGCTGGGCAAAGGCCTCCCTCGCTCCTTCCACTCAACCCTGTTGTCTGTGTAACCCTGCCACCCCGGGTAGAATGAGTCCAAGTCATCCCGCCATCTCTTTTCCTATGACCTATTAATATCAATTTATTTTATAAGAAATAATTGTTATCTGAATCAGCTTATTCAGTAGGTATGACCGAATGAAAAAAATACACAATTACGACATAAACAAATAATGAAGAATTTGCCTTAAGGAATACAATGTTTAAGATAAATGTAGAACGGCGGAGGCATCCCATGCGGGAAAATTAAATAATTCTTGTTAACACATCAGAAAAGGTTTTTAATTTTTAAAATTTTGTTGTTGATTTTTTTTGTACATATTCGTTTAACAGTGAATAAAACTAGAAATAACATGTAAGTAACCGTCACATTCAACTTGATGGTTTAAAAAAAATAGAAGTCTTAATAACCTTTCACCATTTCATATTAAGTATAACACAAAATGTATACCATAAATATAATGGTCACACGTCGCCATAAAGCCATAACAATCAAGAGTAAACGTGTTTCGTGTTACTTTCGTCCCCATTAGTTTTCCATATACGTAGTTTATGGGCAAAAAGCTTACATAAAAGTAAATCGAGTTTGCCTCCGAGGTAGCAGGAAATAGCCAATTTCTATCCCTGTAATGGGCAGCTAGCGTAAGGTTTTTGGTTCTGTTCTGTTTTACATACACTTAATTTTTTGCCTGTTTGTTGCAGTTTAGTCGCTAGAGCCCATCAAAAATTTCCAAAAACGGCCTTATTGATTATGGCGCAAAGAAAGGTGTGGTATTGATAACAATTAGCCAAAAAAACTAAGCCGTCCGACATAGATTATTAATTTTTTTTTTTTATTGGATAGGAGGCAAACGAGCAGACAGGTCGCCTGATGGTAAGCGATCACTGCCGCCCATGGACACCCGAAACACCAGAGGTGTCGGAGGTGCGTTGCCGGCCTTTAAGATGGGTGTACGTGTTATTCAGATTCTCAAATTTCGTTACAATTGAATAAGTTTTGAAGAAGGAAACAGTCAAGAGCGAAACCACGATTTTAGATATTTTTTCGCAATATCTTTTAACTGAATTATTCTAAATGGACAATTCTTTTTCGATAAATATAGTTCATAACACTAGTATATTTAACTAAATTTTCCAAACCGAAAGTACTAGGGCTTGTGATATACGTGTTACACGCGGAACCGTAGCTACGTAGCCTTAGTACCGGCGGTGCTAAGATCCCGTACTACACGGTCACGTCAAAGATACGTATCCGTTTCTGGATTCGGCTACGTTCCCGCGAATCTCGGCTTCGGCTCCGCTCCGCTCGGTTGTTGAAAGAGAGCTTGTAAGTGTCGAACGGACCCTTCGCATTATGTGTTATACTCGTGGTCTTTGCATTGATTTGATTCCAGATGTTTTTTTAAGTAATTACATATTGGTATTATTCTGTTCTCTGATAACCAGACATTATGAGTTTGTACAAAAAAAACCAGAGGTGGTATTGGTGGGATTTTTGAATCTCACCGGTGCCTTGTTTTGTATGCAGCCGATGACTATTTAGTACGAAATAAGCCACCCGATGAGAATCAAAAATCGCACCTCAGGTAGGTACTAGGTACCTACTTGGGGATGTCGATGAATATGAAAGTCCATCCAAATAAATATATTAATATCTCTAATTAATATTTACTCCCTAGTAAGAAATGCTACAGGTAGACCAATGCAACAATTTAAAAGTATTTTAAGTGAAATAATAATATACACTGTTCATAAATATTATTACTGGCTGGACAACCGTCTTTCGTCGGTGAAAATACTAAGAAATAGTTGCACGTGCAGATAAAGATAACAAACAATAGTTTGCGGGCCATTGATAATAATTACCTTCAAGGCTTTGGGATTTACCTGTTATTAAGTACCATGTGTTCCTATTGTTTGTGAAGTTAAGTGAAAGCAAAAATAACAAACTATTTGACTACTTCGGATACTACCAACTATAAGACGCTGACTGTACATGTTAGATTATTTAAAAAAAGTTGATTAATTATAGTCTGTGTCATGTGAATGAAAATTAGAATTTTACCTATTTTTTTATATGTTGATTATACGCGAATTCTTTTGATACACATCTTTTACAATTTGTACTGGTCTATTATTTTTGCCTCCAAAATAATATTTGCACGTAGAACCGATGGCCGTTGGGGCGGAAAGGTTCTCGAGTGGCGACCGCGTACCGGAAGGCGAAGCGTGGGTAGGCCCCCAACAAGGTGGACTGATGACCTGGTGAAGGTCGCAGGAGTCCGCTGGATGCGGGTGGCGCAGGACAGGTCATTGTGGCAATCTTTGGGGAGGCCTATGTCCAGCAGTGGACGTCTTTCGGCTGATATGATGATGATGATGATGATAATATTTGCATCTTATTATTTTTGATCACTCTTAAAACTTTATTTAAAATGCAAAAATATGGAAACTGAAATTAAAAACTCGCCCCTTGCATTACATTCGGGGGTCTTAGTGACACGCATAAAATCTACACTTAACTAAACGTCACGGTCACGACTGGATCCGATCTACGTATAAATAAGATACGTATCTCCGTGTACACGTAGCTACGTATCTTAATTACACGTAGCCGACTCACACGGAGCAAACGGAGCGGATCTCCGTTGCCGAGTAACACGGCAACGGAGATTCGGCTACGGGTACACGAAACACGGTCACGACCAGGAGCTCTAGTAC